>NC_041221.1:62776082-62804239 GCF_002837175.3 Physeter macrocephalus
AAAAAAAAAATGATCATGAAGAACCTAGGGGCAAGATGGGAATAAAGACACAGACCTACTAGAGCATGGACTTGAGGATATGGAGAGGGGGAAGAGTAAGCTGGGACAAAGTGAGAGAGTAGCATGGACATATATACACTACCAAATGTAAAACAGATAGCTAGTGGGAAGCAGCCGCACAGCACAGGGAGATCAGCTCAGTGCTTTGTGACCACCTAGAGGGGTGGGATAGGGAGGGTGGGAGGGAGACGCAAGAGGGGAGAGATATGGGGACATCTGTATATGTATAACTGATTCACTTTGTTAGAAAGCAGAAACTAACACACCATTGTAAAGCAATTATACTCCAATAAAGGTGTTTTTAAAAAAAACCAGGGCTTCCCCGCTGGAGCAGTGGTTGAGAGTCTGTCTGCCGATGCAGGGCACACAGGTTCGTGCCCCGGTCCAGGAGGATCCCACATGCCACGGAGCGGCTGGCCCCGTGAGCCATGGCCGCTGAGCCTGCACGTCCGGAGCCTGTGCTCCGCAACGGGAGAGGCCACAACAGTGAGAGGCCCGCGTACCGCAAAAAGAAAAAAACAACACAAAAACCCAAAAACCAAAACCAAAAAACAAACAAACAGAAAAACACTCCAGGTCTTACAAACAGTGATCAACCGTTAAACATGAGCAATTACAGCTGGGGCTGTCACTTTCCCTTAACAGCTAGGGAAGCAAGCGTGTGAATCAGAACATATGAACTTCCATTTGGGGTATTAAGAAAACTCACCAAACAGATGGCTTTAATAGAGCTTCCAGAATACCAGTTCTAATAATTCATATTATATGGGTCCCTAAAACACATAGTAAAAAATAGTAATGGCTAATATTTATTGATTGATATTGATAAATATTTATTTATTGTCTACTATGTGTCAGGAATAGTGCTGAATACTTGCCTGGCAGCATCTCACTTATTTCTAAAACCAATCCTATGAGGACTATTATTATTCCCATTTTACAGGTGAGCCTTAAGGTCTTAACCATCAGTTCTATACAGGCAATTCCCAGGTTGCCTGTCTTTTCACCAGAAATCCAGTCATGACAATTGAAGGCCTATAGGATATTTCTACTTAGATATACAATTTCACTCCAATTCCATGTCTAAAAATTTAACTGCCATATTTTCCACCCCACTCTCTTCAAACAACCTTCTCTTCCTGATTTTCCAACCATCGATCTATTATTACTTGGGTTGAGAATTTCATACTTTCCTCTGGCTGCAGTGTCTTCCCCCAAAAGTCTGATATATCCTGCCACCTTTCCTGCAGTCTTTCTCCTAACCATTCCTTTCTTCTTTCCTTCCCATCGTATTTCAGGCCCTCCTTACTTATATGCCTAATTCCCTAATGGATTTGTTTTGCTTTCACTATTTCTCCTCAATATGATCCATGGTAGTATCCATGCATACTACCATCAGATGTATCTTTCTAAAATCATTTCGTTACTTTCCTTGTAATATTTTCCTGATAATAAAATGCAACGGTTCTTCAGAGCTTACAGGGTAATGTGCAAACGGCTTAGTCTGACACTTAAGGTGCTCTACATTGTAGGACCCCAATCTACATTTTTTACACCTGCCTCTGCTCCTATAATCAGATTTTCTGTTCCAGGAAGGCTCACTCATACAGGACACCCACTCCTCACCCGCTCCCACAAACAATAAGGTAAATGCACAAGAGTGTCCCATCCTACACACTGCCTCATCCAGCCCCTGAAGGATCATCTCCTCCCTCGTTGGCAACCTATACGAAACTTTTATGTTCAAGATGTAGCCTAAGTGGCACTTTTTCTGGGATGCTTCCCAATCATTCTCGTACTTAGTGTTGAACACACCCTGAACTCCCCTACAGGACCAGAACACCATGAATTACTCTCTAGCATGCAACAGGCTTACTAATATGGCTATCTATATTTTCAATGTATATGTCTATATGCCTTTGTTTTTATGTATGTATGTACGTGTCTCTCTCTCTCTCTCTTTCCATGTATTTGAATACAAACGCACATATGTAAAAGGCTCATCTTGTCTATGAAAGCCTTTGGAGCAGATATATGTCCTACATTAACCAGGCAAAAACAAAAATTCCTTAGTGAAAGCCTAACTACTGGACTGAGGTTATCTGAAGTCAAAAGGTGCAAAACAACAATAATAAAAAACCTCCTGTTTTATTTCTCACATGAAAATCGTACCTGGCTAAAAACAGAACTAAAAATTTCATTAGAAAGTGACATATCAATAAAGACTGAAATCAGGGTTTTGTCTAACAACAAAAATTGTTATTTCCCACAAGATAAAAGCCTTGACAGACGTAAGACAGGACTGTTTTGTTGCGTGTCACTTCAACTTTCCTGTGCCTTTATACCTCATCTGTAATGAAGCAAGTGAACAGGTTGATCTCATACATCTCTTCCACCTCCAAGGATTTTTGGAATTAAAAAAGAAAAGAACTTTTTAAATTGAGCATACCAAAGTTTGATTTCTCTGCAAAATGGCTGATGGCAAGTGGAAAAGGGAAAAGGGATCAATCACCTATTCATTTTCAACTCATAACAACTACATGGCTGGGGAGTCAGACCCATGACTCAGACTGGAACTAGCCCATCTGGGCTGGAACTACGTTCAAGGTCATTTCATCCATTCCTCTGTTTCTCAGCTTAACTGTCATTTTAAATCTGTGCAATGATTAAAGAGTTCTATTTTTGGTTCGTGTTTCTTCTTTCCCCAAGAATAGACATCTAGTAACCTGATATCGATTGATATTTGACACTTTTGTTAATAATCAAAATCTCAATATTTCACAGAATCAGAAAAATTATTTGGAGGGGGCTTTGAGGTCATCCAGGGTGAGGGAAAAGCAAAGTCTAAGTAACGTGCCAATTTTTAGACAAAGTGGACAGAAGGTCCACATGAGGCCCTGACCACTCTAATGTTTCCTTCGCGGCTGCCTTCATACATATTATTTCAAAGTAATCATGGTTAAGTGGTCAGTGAGAGCGTAAATAAAAACATGCTATCCACGAATGCTAGGTAACGAGCTAAAACTAAAGTAAACAACTTCAGTGGGCCATCCCATATGCAAGCTGGCGAGGGCTCATAAATCACCATGATGGAGATCAAGATTTCAAATGCATACTCTGAGCTCATTTGCCCAGGCCTGTTGATTCAAGCTCCAGTTGCATTGGGTTACCTATATGGCAGTATATAAAGTTCACCTTTTAAGTTTAAGATGAGTTCCCTTCCCAACTAAAGATAGACCACAGTACCTATCAGAGGTGTGCCCCATATTCTGCACTTGACATAAGTTTTCATTTAAATTCCCATAAACATCCTGTGAGATAGATTTTTGTTAGTCCCGATTTACCGAGAAAGCAGAGGCTCAGAGAAGTTGAAGCAATTTAAGTATCCAGGGTCACAACTCTAGTGGGGTAGTGGGGTGCACTCATATCCAGAAGAGGAATTGCTAAGCTCATTAGAATTTAGGGGATTTAAAGCAGAATCAAGATAAAGGTTCACATTTGTCATCGGCTGTTCTGTTCCACTTTTCTCTTCGCATCTAATAATTAATCACTATTCGTGATCAACCTCAGCCTCTCCTCACCCTGTTCCAGCTTATACTTTGCTGTCCCACGTCCTCACTCCCAGGCAACAGGTCCTTTGGGGATGGCCCAGCACTTGGATGTGACAACCCACCCATGCTGCTACTGGGCTATGACTCAAGGAGCCAACAGGTGAAGAAGGTGATGCCAGCTATTGGTGCTAAAAAAGACTCACGCCATGTGAAATACCCTATGTCTATAAATCTCCCCTCTCCAGCTGGTTCTCTCCCTCCCCCCCACCCCCAAAGCTGACTGTCCTCTCTTAAACATTCACACCTGCACGTGACCCCTCTGGGATTTCTTTTCTCCCCCCCGAGACTGTCCCAAAGGTTTATCCCAACCAGATTTCAGCATTCCTGAGGTGGGAGGGGGGCAGGAACACGAAGCAGTCAGCCTGTCCCCAGCCAAGGGCAGCCCTGCTCCTAGGTCAGCCCAGTCAGAGTCCTTCTACCACCCCGCTTCCTCCTCTCACTGTCTAATATGCCTTCCTACGTTTCTTTCCTTCACTCTTCACTCTATCCACGAGCCCAGCTTCCTTTCCCATTTTGCCCCAATAAGAAAACAAACCTCCAAGGCAACTCCATAGTAATAGGTCATTTAAAAAATCCTAATACCTGCTTACACCTTCCCTGAGTTCATTCTATACCTTCTCTATCTGCTGCCGCCCTCCCCACTAGTAAGCTTCATCCCATCCAATTCTATCTGGCTCCACCTCAAATCCCCTGCCAGCTCAGAATTTCAGATCTGCTTTAGTCACTTGGTCTTCTCATCCACTGACCCTATTATCCTTCATTTTACATCTGTGCCCTGTTGACTACCTGCCTGCTAGGCTGACTCCCAGCCTAACAAGCCATCCATCCCACCATCATACTCTTGGAGCTAGGAGCTAGGAAGGTCCTCTCTGTGCCCGTCCTGACATGACACAGAGAACAAGAAAGGCACAATCAGCTGCACAACAGGATTCCCTCTAGGGAGGATATTTTGCTAAAATGGCCCTTGCTATTTTGGAATCTAGTACTCACTAAATAAATAAATTAGCACCTATTTTGAAAATGCAGCCTGAGAACAAACACTTGTTTCCCTATCTCCCAGTCCTTCCCCCAGATGCTACATTCAGAAGAAGAATTATCTTTACATCTATTAAGAAGCATATGGATCTTGGACAAGTTTAACTGAGCCTCAGTTTTTCATCTTTAAAAACGGGACAAACTGTTTTGGTGTGTAGTGTACTGTTTCTGGAACTAAGTTAGAAATGTAAGGTTTGAGTAAACACCAGGATCATCTCTCACATTAGAAAGTAAGGGACATACTGATATCTCCTGATCAGTGTAGTCAAACACTACAAAGACTACATTATCAAATGGATAATGTTAAAACGTTTGAAAATAAGGCTAAAGGGCAACAAGTAATTTTTCCACTGAATTCTACTTTGGAGAAAACAAATTCCTCTCATACAGGGACTGAATATTCAGCCTGTAATGATGCAAGCCCTCTTTTGGCTCTTCGACTATGTACCCTTTATTATTTTACTGCTTTTTAACACTATCTAGAAAAATTAAGATGTAGGCCCAAACAGTATCTTCCAGGAGAAAGTAAACTAATCTTTCCTGATGCATATTAAAGAAATAAGACTATTTCTAGTAAATAAAAATTCCTATGATTTCTTGAAACCCAACTATCACTTACCCTTATGGAGATGAGATCTAAGAGACCACACTGAGAATATAAGATTAAGAAAACAAAGAGCAGAAAATCAACGTGTGTATCAAAGATAATATTAATTAGTCTCATTCTTCTCAGAGCATATTGTTGAAACTGACTTGAAATATTCAAAATAAAAAAGTACAAGAAGATTGGTGCTTACTAAAAAAAAAAAGGGAAGGGGCAGGTCAGCAAATAGCCACCTAACACCTAATCTAAAAAAAAAAAAAAGGTTCAAGACTTTCACCTGTGTCTATCTAAATTTTAACATGCTCTTTTTAGCAAAATTACAGCTTTTTCGTCCTTTGCAGTCTTGAACCTCTTTTGTGAAATAAGGTTCCTAGCAAATAATGAAATGACACATATATATTTAAAGCACCCATGAAAGCATTTCTACCTGTTTATTAAAAACTGTTAAAGTCCTTTCAATTTTGAAATTTATCTTCTTCCTAAATTCTTGTGACAAAGCTCATCATTGTTAAAGTTGTAGCTCATTATTTTTCTGAGGCTTGAAAAAAAACACCTAGCGAATATAAAATAGAACTTTTCTTGGTCAAAGAATGTACCCCTTTTCTAAAATTTGAACTTGATGTAAAGGCATAAAAAAGTCACCTAAGAAATGCTCTTTTCTTTATAATTCAGTATAATTTATAATTCTTTAAATATACACATGATAATTTTATTTTTATATCATTCTTTTTTAAAAAGTAATTTTCCACTGTAATGAAATAGCTGTTCTTTCTCCCTAATGGGTATGGATTGGAATGATCAGGTAGAATTAGAAGGAGACTAGCAAAAGGAAAACATTTTGATGTATCCTCTCAAAATATTTTGGAGAGTATTATATAAGATGTCTTTATTCATATTTCGGTCTAAAACAAAAACAAAGCAACCAAAACACTGCTATGCGAACAATGGAAAGCAGCCTTAAAAATCAGCTGGTTATTTTCTGAAATGAAGGAGACAGACATCAGCCTGTACTTACTCCACAATGTCAGCCTCATCTTTGCCTGTTTGCTATGGATGCACCCCTGTCAGGCCTTGCTTTCTACTCTCCAGACCTGTTTATGACAGGCCGAGGTGTTTCCTATTATGGTGCCTATGTCTGCAAGCACACTGCTTGCCAGCAATAAATGCCAGAGGCTGCCACGATAGAGATTACAGTGCAGCAGACCAGAGATGCTGCCAGGAACCCAAGCACGACCTAGGTAAAACTGCACAGAATACTCTGTAACAGGCAAAAACCAACAAGCACACCTTTTCTTCCCAGGCTAGCAGGGAAAGTATTCAGATATGTCATTTTTACTGGGAACAAACCTATAATAAGAACGTTATAGCTAAAACAGGTACAGTGGAGAGAGAACAGCTTAAGGCCATCAATATGACTTGCATGGTTTTTGTCTGTATAATACAAACTTTTAATTTAAATGAGATGAAACTAAACCCAGCATAAACTATGCTAAAATTTCTGATGAGCATCTATAAGCAGGAAAGAGATTTTTAAGTGTGAAAAGATCAGGACTCTTGTCAATAACAGAAAAGCCACTTGCTTGCAAGATATCAACTATCATGTACAGACCCTGTCTACCAATCCAAGGTGAAAAATGGCATTTACTTTAACCAACACCATGCATCCAGTACTAATTTATATGACCAACTACAAAATGATATATTGACACTCACTGGGTTTGGGCTAGAAGCCATGTAGGAGGACTCATCAGTATTCCTAGTGGCTGGGTAGAAAATTCACTGGTTATGTACTTGAACAGTTATTGAATCCATATACTTATCAGAAACATGGCTTGTATTCCGTTAACACATTCAAAGATAAAAAGTGTATCTCCCTCCCACAATTTATGAATATGAGTGGAGATAAAGGTTGCATACAAAACCCCAAATGGTGCAGAGACCCTCTAGAAAATGAACTGCTACGTAAGAAGTCAGGAGATTTCCAACTATAGGTTGACGTGGACAAGTTTTGGGCCTCGTTTTCCAACTGAGATTAGATCAGTCAGACAAATGATCACTTCTGCTTCCTTTAGTTCTAACACATAAGGCTTGAGTCTGAGACGAATAATGGCTAAGAGTAACAATGATGCTTTGAAATACTGATCATGTTAAATACTATCAAAGAACTAAGTGGTAGGCAGAAACAGAGTATATTTTCATTTTACTAATTTCTATTAATTCCACTCAAGTGATAATGAGACAGAAAAATTAGGATAAATTTCTTCAATTATTTGACCTAATGTTCAGTAACTCCCTTGCAAAGGGTCTCACAAACAGTAAAGTTGAAGCAATTACCCATAAAGGAAGAATTTTTATCTTCTAAGCCTTAGGGCTTAGATGAGTAAAAATAAACTTAGTCCCTGAGACTGATCAGTGATGATTCCTACAGCACTGAGTCAGAACCATTGAATGGTGCTTTTCCAGAATCACCACAATACCATTCATACAATTCACCCAATGTTTATTGAGCACCTATTCATTATGGCCTTGTGTCCCATGTGATGGGGGCTGGCAAATGAGTAAGACTAATGACCTAGTGTAAATGTGACAGGAATAAAACAAAGAAACAAATATTGTACGGAGAGTTAAAAGAACTACAAATAAAGTCCTGTAGAAGGTCAAAGGAGAAAGACATTACACCCAATTAGGGGAGGCTGGGATGGGAGATATGGGAGAAGACAGGACAGAAAAGGCTTCACAGGAGAGGTAGCATTGCAGGTAGACCCTAAAGGATGGTTAAGATTTGTCTGATAAACTTTTTATTTTAGAAAAGCTTCAGTTTTACAGAAAAATTGTGAAAGTAAGTACAGAGAGTTCCAATATGCCCCACACCCAGTTTCCTCTATTATTAATATCTTACTTTAGTAATAGGATACATTTGCCCCAATTATTGAACCAATATTGATACATTATTACTAACTAAAGCCCACACTTTATTCAGATTTCCTTAGTTTTCACCGAATGTTCTTTTCTGTTCCAGGATTCCATCCAGGATTCATTACATTTAGTCATCATGTCTCCTTAGGCTCCTTTTGACTGTGACAGTTTCTCAGATTTTCCTTGTTTTTGGTGACTTTCATAGCCTTGAGTACTGGTCAGGTATTTTGTAGAATGTCCCTCGACTAGGAACTATCTGACGTTATTCTCATGATTCGAGTGGGTTTATATGTTTTTGGGAGAAAAACTCAGATGTCAGTACCATTTTCATCAGATCATATCAAGGGTACCTACTACAACTTGACTTATCACCGTTGATGTCGACTTTTGATCACTGGCTGAGGTAGTGTGTTTATCAGCTTTGTCCACAGTAGAGGTACTCTTTCCCTCGTTCCACATTGTGCTTTTTGGAAGGAAGTCAATATGCACAGCCCACACTTAAGGAGTGGAGAGTTATACTTTCCTTCCTTGAGAGCAGAGTATATACATAAATTATTTGGAATTCTTCAGCACAAGGGATTTGTCTCTTCTCCCCCATTTAATTATTTATTCAATAAATTACATCAGTTGAACTCATGGCTATTTGTTTTATACCTTGAGTTGTATTTCAACACTAGTTTATTTTCTTGATCAAATAGTTCCAGCTGAGAACTGGGAGCTCTTTCAGTTTGCTCTTGTGTCCCTTTGATATGTTCCCATTTGTTTGGGAACTTCCTTACTTTCTGGAACTGCAACATGGCTCCAGCCTCATTTCCTGCCCCAGTTCTAGAATCAGCTACTTCAAGGAGTCTTGGTTCCTTTTATTGGAGAATGGTATTAGACACCAAGATGAGGGTGCTAGATGTGTTCAATGCTACTGGGGTGTCATTGCTTTAGGTTCTCTCAGCTGACTGAGCAAGGAAATGTTTGCATATACTAGATGGTAAAGTTGCTGAGAAGTGCCATGGAAGGCTATATCCTGAATACAGTTTTCTTAACATTAAGTATTAATAAGAGATTCTGTGCCTGGGTTACTTTCATTCTCATTCAGAGGAATAACAGGGTGCATTCATTTATGAAAAAAAGTCACTGGAATAGTATCCACTATTTAGGTATTTCTGCTAGAAACAGCTTAGAGAGTTTTAGATATTCTGAGAAAACCTCAGGCCAGTTTGATGGGCTATACCATAAAACTACACAAAGAAACAAAAGGTAAACTCCATGAAAAGTCACTGATGGGGAGAAGAGCGAATGAAACATTCAAAGAGTCCTATTTGGTTCACATCAACATCATGAGGCCACCATTCTCTCCTTTTTTTTTTTTTTTTTTTTTTTTTTTTTTGCGGTACACGGGCCTCTCACTGTCGTGGCCTCTCCCGTTGCGGAGCACAGGCTCCGGACGCGCAGGCTCAGTGGCCACGGCTCACGGGCCCAGCCGCTCCGCGGCATGTGGGATCCTCCCGGACCGGGGCACGAACCCATGTCCCCTGCATCGGCAGGCGGAATCTCAACCAGTGCGCCACCAGGGAAGCCCCACCATTCTCTCTTAAAAAGGTCACTGGAAGCATAAGTATCAGGATGGCAAACAAACACCTTCTCTAACTCTCACCCCACAAAATAAGAAAAGAAAGATGATATTCCTTTATAGGTGGCTATAAAGGACTTAACATTACTGAGCACCCACTATGTTCCTGACTCTGTCTAGACAATTTCCATCTTTTAATTCATTAAATCATCATAGTAACTCTTTCACAGAAGCGGAAGCTGAAGCACAGAAGGTAAATTGTCCCATTTCAATTTAGTAAAGGGCGGAGAGTGAATCCAACACAGGCAGTCTGGCTTCAGGAGAGTGCTCTAAATCCATAGACCATTCTGCCTGAGGAATGAATGCCAAATGAATGGGAGACTTCTGCTGATGATAGTTGGCATCTTCTCCTCTAGTGGGGAAATCCCATTAATGGCAGAGAAGAAAAACCATAGGTTGTTTAAAACAGACATACCTTTCTAACCGAAAATGACTCCCCAGATGGTTCTTACTGCCAATTTAGACTAGTATAATGAAAAGTATGCCCACTGTCTGTGAGTGGTAAGTAAAATGCTTTAAGGTGGTGTGGATGAGTATTTTCTCATTTTGTTACAAATTAATTTCAATGTATATTAAAAAAATTAGAACATTATATTAAAAAATAACATTTTAATATTATAATATTATAATAAAAAATAACTAAAACATCAAATCCATGATTTCATGTAATTCCTTGCTTAAGATGAGGCACTAAGGTGGACATTTAACTTTAAAAAATAAATGCTTTAAATAAAACTATTTAACATACAGTAGTTATGAACGTACACAGGAAGTCTGAGAACACTAATTTTGACTTTTTATTATAGAATAAAGGTCACAGTTTTCTTCTGAAAAATATGATGTTCTTATATTACAAGGAGTATATGACACATGTTTTTTCTTAATCTCTCCTTTCCAATATAGTCTAGGGATAGAAAAAATTGCACGTAATTTATTGAGCACCCAGTATATGCTATTCAGCAAAGTGAACTTTCTATATATTATATCTAATGCTCTTAACAACCTTCCATTTTATTTTCCCCTTTTATGATGTCCATTTAGAAATGAAGAAATTGAGATTCAGAGAAGTGAGGCATGTTCCCCAAAACATTAGGTAGGAAGCAGCAGAGCTAGAATTTGAAACCAAGTCCACCTGACAAAAAACATCTATGTCCTTTCCACTCTACAAAGCTGCCATAAGCATTGGTGTATATGTCAGGAGAAAGAGTTAATACCGTTCACCCTCATCACACACAAAATACAGCAAAACAGGCACAAAAAAACCCAGAATATTAAACAATAATAACAAAGAAAAATACTTCATTAAAGATAAAATATTCTCTAAGTGTAAAGGATAATAAAGCTATTATCACTGCAGTTGGTAATCCAATTTAACGAATTTCGCAATGAACAAAGCAGAATTGTTTGTTGTTTAAGCAAATAGGAAGGCTCACCCCTCCCCATCCTAATCCCTGTTAGAGTAAATAAAAGAAAATGCCTTCTTAAAATGTCTTTTAAAACTAATGTGAACAGCAAAATAAAGGGCTACCCACGCTGTATTTCCTAGAAAGATCTCAGGCTAAAAGTGCCAATTCAACTATCACGACTACCCAGGTACAGAGCTAGCCCTGGCAGAGCTATGCTGTCACAAAATAAACTCCAGCTATTTGCAGTTTAAAAGGATTGGTTTCTTTCTGAAAAAGAGAAAATCAGATTCTACATAGTATTTTATGGATCAACTGAAAATCATTATCAGCATTTCACATCTGCCATAATTATACGTATCTTACGGAATAGCTACAACCTTTGACTATCATAGGAATCTTCTTAAGTTGAACAAAATCATTACCTATCATCCTTGCTATTTGGGGAAAAAATGTGCTTAATCTATTCATACACTGGGAAAAGTGCTATTTTATCTTGGCGAAGCCTTTTGTTTTGGAAAAACAAAAAAAAAGACATAGTTCATAACACTCTGAGACAGAAGTTACCGCTTTCCTATAATTAAATCAAAATGCAATAACTGAAAGCAATTTCTCAAGTAATGACTAATTTACTGAATCACAAAAATAGAAGTTTTTGATAATTAAATGTTAAGGATATTTAAGCTTACTGCCACTAAATACTGATACAGAAACTGAGTTGATGACAGTAGAGATAAATAAAGATTTGCTTTAATCTTTACTGTTTTATTAAGTTAACGTCAAGGGCTTCACTATTCAATGAAACATAAAAATATCTGTTAAAAGTGTTTCCCTCTTTCTATTATTACTTAAAATAAAAGCAAAGAAAGTATTTTTTTTAAACAGCGATCATAAAAATAAGCATGCCCAATCTGTCATATTAACTTTGAGGCTCTATATGTAAACAACATAAATCTTTGGTAAATCTACTTTTATAAAGTAGGTGAAAAAGCAGATAGCAGACTCAAAACATCAGTAAACTGAATTTCTATATTTACAAAAGATATTTTCTTTTAAAATTTAGAGTTTTCCTTTAGGTATGCTGATTAACTCTCAACAACTCTGTATGACTATGTCAATAAGTTTTAATATTTTGAAGTAAATGACTGTTATTTGCTATTTGCTCTTCATAAAATTAAAATGCCTTTTCCAACTAGTTTCACCTTCTTTCTCAGCAAAATTAAACATTTACTTCTGTTCTGAGCTATCTTATAATCATGTAATGCTGAAAAATCTTAAGATTTAGCCACTTCTATGAACATTCTATATTCATTCCTGGACCACTCTCGTCCAGAAGAAAATATATCAGCAGTCACAGAAAGCTGTAGTATATGTTACATATGCACTGACTATTAAAAAGCAGCAGGGGGGGCAGAGCGCAAAAACACTAAGAAAAAGCACCCCAGAAAAGCAATTTAATTTATAGGCAACAGAGACATGATAGAGATCTTTGTTAAAAACCAAACAGACCAAATAAATTCCATGTAAAAGTCACGTTCACGTTTGCAAAGCTGGCCTCCGTACGTCTAGAAAGAACTAAAGAAAAACCTTAAGTCTCTTAGAAGGATGCCTGAATCCTAACTTCAACGCAGACTTTCAGCTTGAAGCGTGGTAGGTTCCAGCAATGCCAAGCCTCGGAACTGCCCCAAATTTAGAGAGAAGAAACAATACATTTTTATAGTAGTATATTTTGGGGGAAAATCAAGATGACTTTTTCTCCTTCAAACATCACCACACTTACATTGAAGATGTGGTGAAATGTGCATTATTAGGTCACAAGAGAATAAAGTTACAGGGTTCCACAGCATAACCCTTGAGGCTTAGATCCTGGCCTGCCCTCCTCACATCCTCAGTTTACTTTCTATGAGAGAAAGGTAACCAAAAACACTGTGAAGCTATTCTGCCTTAAAAACAGTCTAAGAAGTTACTTTAGCTTTGCAAAACCTGTACAAAAGGATGGAAATGTACCTACCAATCCCACATTACATTTAATATTTTCTAAAAATTAATCAGTGCTGTTTTTTCAGTTTTAGAATAAAAGAGAAAAAGTATTTAGCTGTCTGGAATTCTGTAGCTGAAATTTAAGAAAAGATTAAGCTTCTAATTAGAACTTCAAAACGTTTGTGTCTATATTATACTAAAAAAAGTATAAATATAATTTAAGCATTTTTTACAATACAGAACTGTGCACTAAAGACAGTTATTAAGAATTGTATTATAAAAATCCATGAAACTTAAAACATCAAGTATAAATGACAACTGAATGGTAAAAAAAAAATATTTTGGCCAAGTAGGCAACCAATCAAGTTTAACCTAAACCTTCAATAATAATACCAATAATGGCAGGTATAGTCCCTGTCAGACACTATTTATTAGCTAACTATTTTACACATATTCTTTCAAACTCTTACACTGATCTTTCGAAATAGATATCATTGTGTTCATCTTATGCTAAGGAAACCGAAGCTAAAAAAAGTTTGTCATTTCTCTAATGTAACTCAGCTAGTAAGGAACAAAACCATGATGTGACTTCCAGGTCTGTCTGCCTCCAAAGCTTTGAGACCTCACCAAAACCTCTCTTAACTCTAGCAGTGAGGTTTCAAAGGAAATCTGTACAAATCTTGGGCAGATTAATGGGCTTATGAGGCTAAATGCTGTAGATTTAACCTCTCAAACTAAATGCCATCTGGAGTCTCTTACCCTACTTGGTACAAGCATCCTACATGTATTACAGCCAACGCTGGCAGTAGCCAAAAATTCAATAATTTTCCTGTCTCAATACCATCAATAAGCATTATGCACATTACAATCCCAATCAGGAAGTACATCTAGTTGCTTCTAAAGCGTCATTTAAAAACTGCTAATAGTTCACATTCCTTCTATTAAGATTTTTTTAAATATGAAGAATTCATTAACCCAATTTGTTAAATGAGTTTGAGGAATCAATTTCCTTCTTCCTAACACCCAAATCCACCTCCATAATAAATATTTTCTCTACATAATCGCTTAAAAATCCTGATTTCTTACTAGTATTTTATTGTTCATTTTAATCTATTAGAGTACTTTTTTTGAAGCCTGAAAAAGAGAAGAAGACAAAGAAAAACTTCATGACTTTTCAAGGGAAACACTGGTTTGGTTCGAACAAGTACATGTGAAAAGAATGGATGGCAATAAGACTAATAACCGAAAGCAATGTTTCAGACTTATTCATTCACACTCAAGAGATGCTTGACAATCTAGCGGACACGTGACACAAGCTGTCACATTTCCAGTTCAGACTTAGGTTCAGCATCACTCCTGGGGGCCTTTAGATCAGCTGCTCCAACTCAGTTTACAGCTCATGTGGATGTGACTTATTTGTGCCCTTGTTATCTGGCTGAAGGGTAACTTTACAACCTTTATTTACCAAGAGCTCTTTTTCCTTCTATGCTAATCCGTTTTCATCTATAAAAAGTCACAGGAGCTTAGCACTCATTTAGAAATGAATGGGTTTAAAAAAAAAAAGAAATGAATGAATTAGACATGAAAAGTTTAATCAACAACTTCAGCTGAGTTGAATTTTTTAATGTTAAAAGTAAGTGTCATGTCAATAATCTTACAAGACATAAACACAGCTAGAATGACTATATTTTGAAAAAGTCTTTTCTCACTTAACCTAGATTTCACTTCAACCAAATAAATTCACCTCCTACACTAAACCTGTAAATTAACCTAGTCTGAGGGGCCTTCACAGTAAAGATTAAAAAAAAAAAAAATCCCTGCCTTTAAAAGACAGGGATTTTAAAAGAAAGAAATGCCCTTAAAAGAAAGAAATCATTTTGACCAATCACTGTGATCTCAAGTTTTATTTTTTCATCTTAAAGTATAGAAAAATTAATACTTGACGGTTGAAGTCATTTACAATACATGATTAGATTTCATGTTAATTTTTAAATTCAAATAGAGGTCTCATCATTAAGAGTATGGATTAGGGGGAAAGTAATTGTAGCTGCTGAGGTTCATTCATTGTGCTGAAAAAGTACTGTCAAATCATCTTGAAAATATAAGCAAAGGCCTGCACATCTTTTGGTGCCTTCTGGTTTTTCCTTTTACTACATAGAATTAACCAGACAAGAGAATAAGAATTCAGGCCCACTGCAGAATGGTCCCATTCGGCGTTTAGGACACTGGAGATACTCAGCACATGTCTACTGCTATTATGAACCAAAGTATGAAAGAACGATCTATATGTTAGAAAATGAATCAATGAACTAAGAATTTGTTAGCCAGATGAGAACAATGGCACCTGATGCCACGGCAGGGAGTAATAACCCATCATTTTGATGAGGAGCCATACCAAATTTAGAAATGAGGCTTAAACGACAGAAAAAAAAATACAGATTTGATCATCAGTGTGCATATGGGTAGGTCAGTGTACTAACGGGTAGATTAGTGCCCGCAGATAGTGACTGGGGGGGTCCTTTTTATCTTGTTTATTGGAAGCTAACTTTTTACTTAAAAACCATGCTGTCTGTATAAGCATTGTCAACAGATAAGACAATCAAGTGGGTGATATGCTATGATATTTTTTAAAACTGCACGAGAAAAAAACAGGTGGGATAAAAACTATAGTAAACGAAAAAAAAAGCATAGCTCTCCGAAAAATATGTGCATGTAGATAAACAGTAAAATGGTACACCTTCCTGACCTTGTAAAAAGGTGGCCAAAGATATTTAAATATCGTTAGGGGGCAACTGTTATTAATTGCCACACAAAGTTACCAGTCCTTACTGGCTAAATCCCTCAGCCACCTGCATCCAACATGCCCATGCCTCCTTTCCTATCCCCTGAGCCAAACAATCATTAAAAACATACATAATCCCAATTATTTCCTTACATAACTGAAGATTGTTTTAAAAAAAACAAACAAGGAATTCCAAAAATTACACCAAAACTGACAACACTCTACCTTGCTTTAAGGCTGTGCCAGGCTAAGGGCTGATTCTCAGCCCTCAAACCTCCACTATCCACCAAGACCAGCACCTTGGCATACGGCGCAAATGCCCCATTGAAGCATCACTGTAACTAAATAACCTCAGAAAACTGGACTCTCTCTCCAAGATTCACGGAAACCACGGAAACCAAGGCAGTGATCACAATGAACCTTAACTTTGACGTCCCCTGTGGACATATATGGCCAAGCAAAAAGACAAAGGTTCAGTTCTTACAGGGTACCCTGACACTTAGATAAATGGGGGTTAAGGTTCCAAGTTCAGTGAACTCTTCTGCGTTTGAGTTCAGTAGGTGGTGACATCCAAGGGATTGCACCGACCTCTAGTAACTCTTATTTTCCACTGGGAATCCCAAGAATACCCTACAATATGGATTGCCTGTAGACCAGACTCGGTTTCTGTTGCAAGGGCAAAGTGTCACTTAGAAGTACCCCTCCAAACACACACACACGCACACGCACAGTGTCTTGGGGGTACTGCAGTCAAACTATGTCAAAGTTGCTTTTGCAAAATGTTTAATTTCTCTGGAGTGAACAGAAGAGAGAGGCAAGGCACGGCATCAGGAACCTCCTTCCAAGGGAGCCAAAATGCAGTGAGTGTGACAAACCCCTGTATGTATTTCCCCGGGCCATGGGGACTGGTGGCTTCACCAGCGTGGGAATCAGCAGCCTCGGTGAGAGCCGAGCCGGGGCTTACCTTGTTGGAGGCCATCTCACTGACGGAGTGCCTGGTCTGCAGGGTCTCTAGCTGGTCCAGACACCAGTCCAGCTCCTCCAGGGTCTCGCTGGCCAGTTTCTGGTAGGCCTCCTCTGCGAAGAGATAGGGAAAGGGGCACTCAGTTCTCAAGCGCTTCACAGGGCCGCCGGCGAGTTCAAAGGGGGCCATCCTGCCGTACCCCGTCATGCTCGGATGCCCGGTGCCCGCACATGAGGGCTGCTCCTTCATATTGACGAGCCGGGCACCGCGACGGGGGCCGGGGCTCTGCTAGCGGTGCGGCCGGCCTCGGGAACGCACGCCCTCTCCAGCTTGGCGTCTCTGTTCGGCGTCCAGAAAGGGCGCGCCAAGTGCGGCAAGCCAACTTCTACACGGACCAAAACCCTCAAGATGCGACTTTGAAGAAGTCCTGGTGCCGGAGGACGGCGAAGGGGATGGCGCGCGCGCGCGCCCGGGAGCCCGCCCCGCGGAGGGAGCGTCTGGTCCACGGCGCGATCTGCGCGGTTCCCGGCCCCGAGCCGCGGCCCCGCGCCCGCCCCTCCTGCCGAGCCTTCACTCAAAGCGAATGAATCAGCCGCGGCCGGGTGCGCAGCCACCACGTTTCCTGTTTTCTTTCTCAACTCCTCCGGCGGCGGGCGCAGCGCGGCTCCATCGCCGCGGCTTTCCGAGAACACTCCCCCTCGCGCCCCGCACGGCCCTTGGCGCCGCCCGGCTCCTCCTCGGCTCTCTCACGCCGAGATCGCCCGGGGCCACGGCCCGCCAGGGGCCCCCGCCGCCCCACCGCCTCGCCACAGCATCAACCCGCGCGGCCCCGCGCCGCTCGCTTCGAAGCCCGGCTGGGGAGGCGCGGGCGCTAGACTGTGTGTCAGTGCTGCTGCCGGGGGCCGGGGCGAGGGGAGCGGCGGAAAACCCGGCGTGGAGCGCCCGCCGCCGGCTCGCCCGCCGCCCGGGGTCGCGCCCGCCGCGGGGCTCAGCGGGCGCACGCGCGCGCGACGGCGCACCTGCCCCGCGGGGACCCCGCGCGCCCAGCCGAGCCGAGGCCCTCCCGGTTGCCCAGACGGCCCGAGCCTCCGCGTCTCCACCGTCCCGTGCTTCCTGCGAGCTTTCGCCGGAGAGCCCGACGGACGGCACAAACTGGGTTATTTAGGACCCGCGCAACCGTTTGTGTGGGTTTGGGTTTTAGTGTTTCTGAGACTTCGTTTCTGAGGGTTTAGGATTTACCTACTTCAAGAGGACAGGGTGGTTGTGCAATCAAAAGTATTTCTATTAAGACCAGACCCTCAGTTCCCACCCCAGCCTCTGCTAAGAACCATACGTCTAAATTTCGGGGTGGACATAAGCAAGCAAACAAAAACATACAATGTTGTGGGTCAGAACGCCTTAGAATTCACAGATTTGGCAATATGTTGTGTTTTCACATTCAGAATTGTCTAAGAGTTACAGTACAGGAAGAGCAATGTGAATGCAGCACGCCGTATGGGCAATTTACGCCTGTCCTGCATACATGCTTCCTTCGTCAGTGGAATTGCAAATCAGGGACCGGGATGGTATTTCGATGCCAATGGGAAGAGTCTGGAAGAGTGTTTCTACCCACCGTGCACAGAAAAAAACTACAAACGTGAGAAAATGGAAAGACCACATCCAAAGACAGCGTATGGAAGCAGGTTCTATTTACAAAATTTGACCCTGGGGGAGCTCTACAGTAAGGGATCAATTGCAGAGAACTTCACTATCTTAACGTGCAGGTAAGCAAACCTTTTAGAGGAGGGAAAACATCCAAACTCCCAAGAGCCCATCTTACGAAACTTTGTTACTGTCAGTTAGAAAGAATACACTGAAAAGCTTACATGAAGTTGGTGAGATCCTTTTCCTTGGGCTTCGAATCTACAGGTATTGGAGAAGAAATTCTGCCCTTGAAATTTAGACTCCATAAATGATGAGTGGCACATCAAATCTCGGGCTGAATCTCGGGCTCCTGGGATTTTCCAGATAGGTTTTTATATAACATTTGTAAAAGTTAGAATAACTTTCAAAGTATTTGTTACATGGGCCATGTGGCTTATTATTATCAGGGATTCTTGAACTGTTTGCTATTCACTTTGGGGACTCTAGGTTAAAAATTGCCTCTTTTATTCCACTTTTTTTTTTTTTTTTTCCTGCACCAATCTCAGTAAATGTATACTTTTGGGGAACAACAACTACCTAACCTTGCCAGATGAATTAAAGTGTGATTGGAGCTTTTCCCCCAACAAAAGGAAACACCTTATAGATAATCTTAAATCGTAAGTATAAAGTGTTTTATCTGTATAGCCTTTCTCTGATTAAATATATAAAAATATAACATGCTTGTTATAAAATTTGAAACATTACACAAAGATGTAATGCAGAAAGTTCCTTGTAATTCCATACCCTAAAGATCACAAATAATAATTAAGCCGGGATTCCCTGGTGGCGCAGTGGTTGAGAGCCCGCCTGCCAATGCAGGGGACGTGGGTTCGTGCCCCGGTCCGCGAGGATCCCACATGCCGCGGAGCGGCTGGGCCCGTGAGCCATGGCCGCTGGGCCTGCGTGTCCGGAGCCTGTGCCCCGCAACGGGAGAGGCCACAGCAGTGAGAGGCCCGCGTACCGCAAAAAAAAAAAAAAATAAGCCTATGACCATAACACATTTTCATTTTACTTAATATCTTCCATATGCAACTATAGCATTACCTAGTTGTGATGGAAGTACAGGTACTATATGGTTTTATTTTGGCTTTTTTCTTCCAAGGTATAAAATAAGGATGTAGGAATTTTAAGAGGAAATTAACTTATTTCAGGTGATTTGATTTGGGCTATCCATAGTTAGCTCATCCAATGGATTAAAGATGCATGACCATTGTATCTAGGATTTGTTCACTGCCATCTTTCCAGTCACTGGTTTTATCTGGAAGCCAGGAATCCCCTCTCCACACCTCAAAGGCTTGGTGTTCCGTGTTCCTCTCCCCTGCTCTCCAACTTTTCCAAATTCTGAGCCCCAGGGGGACCTCCCAGTCCCCCTCCCATCTTCACCAACTCCTCAAAGCTTTTCAGAAATGTAGGCCTTGGACCTAGCAGGATGCGGCACCACATATTACACTTCAGTGTTTAATTTTTAATTGTAATAGTGAAGAAGTAATTCAGTAAAGTTTCAATGCCTCAAGACATTATGTACTTAAATACAGGACTTGTTCTTAAGAAGGCAGTACAGCGACAAGAGGGACAACTTGTTTCAGAAGATCTACCTTATGTCCCAATCATAGATTAATCATTTTGACAAAATCAGCATTTGAGTACAATAAGAATGTGGCCTGTGTATGTATTTTATTTTATTATTTTAATTTTTTTTAAACACCTTTATTGTGTATGTATTTTAAGTTCTAACTACTTCTGCATGCACTGTATACATCTGGGGAATGAAAAAAGAAAAAAAAATGACCAGAGCACACCTACATACCAATAAGTAAGAAAATAATTACTAACAACAGAGCAGAGAACAGTTTGTTCTATAAAACTGTTGCTCAAATAAAGAATTACTGTTGATATTAGTATAGAGCTGAGAATACTACTTTTTCCAAATTCCTAGGTTTATAGGCAATACGGTTAGCCACAGTTTTTCAGGATCAGCGTTAAAGCTTAACTTTTAGGAATTTTAACCCCAAATGTTCTAAAACATCAAGTAACTGACTTTTTCATCCCCACTAAAAAAGCCTCAATGTGGAGTTGCCAGCTATCCTCCAGGAAACTGAGTCAGCACACCAAACAACACACCTAAATGTCACCAACATTTCACAGGACAAAAACAGTGAGCTAGTCTAATTTGGGGTTTTACCAAGAACACATACTGCATTCATGAATAAAATACTTTTCTCCCCAGAGAGTAGCAGTCACTGTGGCACTACTTGAAAATATAAGAAAACTCTTCTATTTTCCCGTCCAAAATCTTGCTAAGTCAAGGAACTACAGGGAGAAACTGTCTAAGCAACAACTCTTGGCCAAATTCCATAAAAGCCAGGAGAGGGCTCTGGAACAGCAACTGAGAAATAACTTGAGCCTTTGGAAGTCCCCTCCTACAGCAGCATCAGTTTCCTTCAAGGCCCCCTTGAACTATGTGACACCCGTGTTTCTGCTCAGGATCTTCTGTGAACAAACAGTCCTCAATTCTTGCAGGCCAGCACTTGGCTTCCGTCATTGTGATGTGATCAAGGGTTCCCCTGACACATGGCCTGAAATGGTGCCAGGAGCTCGAGGAGAAGATGCTGAAGCAGCAGCTTCCTTTTGAAAAGGAAAAAACTAATTGCCTCAGAGCCACAGCAGTGAGCTAGAGGTTGAGGTCATTTTCTTGTGAAATGTTCAGCCGTTTACTCTTAGCCACAGCGATGTTGACCATTGAGGTAAAAGGATCCTTTCTACACAATGTGTGACTCTATGGATGTCAGTTTCTTTGCCAACTCTTGACTGATTAAAGGTCTGTATAAATTTGTCATAACTCCTAGACAGGCCTATTGGTGTAAATGAAGAGAACAAGTCCAAAAAAATCACTTTACCTTGGACACCATTTGCTTTCCCTTAATTAAAAAAAATAAACACAAACTGTAACGGCTGATTCAGATTGTTCTTAAAAATTAAAAAAAAAAAAAAAAGTCCTTCACTAAACATCTCCTAGGAGCAAGTAATTAAATGTATATCTTCCTAAGCAATTCCAGCTTCTCCTTTCCTAATTCCCACCCAAATTCCCTCTTTGTTCCCAAGGATGGAATTGATCGTGTCTAAAGTAGGTAGAACTGGAGAAAAATGATTTCCACTTCACCATGTATTGCTTCAAGCTAGTCACTCCCTGAATTTACTACAGTAAAAGATTGATGCAATTTAGCTCTAACTTTTGCTGACTTTTTTTTGTCTCTACATTTTATCTGATGGGAAATACATGAAGGAGTTGGATACACTTTCAATGTGTACATGTAACAGGTTTAAGCAGAGCTTGCCAGTGGCAAGCTGTTCTCATTTCCAAGTGTATTTCTGGCATCAAGTTCTTGTTTTGAAATCTTATGAAAAATATAAAATTTCACTTAGTACTTCAAAAAGCCTCCAAGGAGAAGGTGTACATAATTTTGTGAGTTTTTTTCTCTTTTCCCACTATCTATGATTTTTTTTTTCTGGGTCTGCCTAAGGCTCTAGTAGAATTTTTTAATGAAATAAATACAAGATTGGATTTCACTGACTTCTAGTACCATCAGAAATTCAACAAACATTTATTTAGCACCAAGTATGTGTCACGCACTTTATTAGAGTCTGCAAAAACAAGATGAAGGAAAGAATGTGCCCCTTATACAAGGAAAGCTTAGAGTCCAGGGGTGGAAATAGTTTCAGCATACTATATTCTAGAAAGCATTCTGAAAGAAGGAAGCATGTAGGCTATGGGAGAATAACAGAAGGCAATTTAATCAGAGGTGGAGTGGGAGAAGGCTGAGGCTTAAAGAATGAAACAGGAGGTAAGTGAAGGGGGTGGGAAGAGTTTTTAAGGGAAAATAATATGAACAAGCACATGGGCCTGAGTTCAAAAGATGTATGTATATGTGTATGTAGGGAAAGGAACTCCCATAAGTAGGACCTTGCTCAGGGGGAAAGAGGCTGGAGAAATCCACAGACACTGGTCATGGAAGTCTTGTCAGGCATGTGTAGGGACTTTGGACTGAATCTTCAAAAGGAGGAGCCACTGAGTGATTTGGAGTACTGCTCGATGGGGAATCTGGTTTTATTAACATGGAAAATTCTAGGACTCTGCAGTAAATGGGATTGAGGGAGGCAAGGCTGAAGTCAGTGAGGCCATTATCTTCAGCCATGTTATTGGTAGAATAAAATTAATAATTTACAGAATATTTGCTTTTCTGATGATTATTCTTATCTAAGACAATCTCAGTATTAAAATTTGACATAAGCATATGCTCTCATGACGTGTCAGGCATGAATAGAAGGACTGCTCAGTGGGACTTTCAAAGAATAGACTTCTTGCTCTTAAAAACTACAGTCTTCTGAAATTGTCATCATATTGTATTCATCGTAACTCTATTCACCAGAAATTCTTTCAGGGAGAGTGCAAGAAAGTGCTTGACAAGGCTACTTATTACAGAAGATGGGACTTAAGGAGTACTGGTTTGGGCAGAACTAACCTGTGGTCTCTTCCACATAGGAAAGGGGAAGAATATGCTTGTTGCTCCAGTGGGAATATATGTGGGGTGTGTGTGTGTGTGTGTGTGTGTGTGTGTGTGTGTGTGTGTGTGTGTGTGTGTGTAACAGAAAGGAGTCAGTTTTGTTTACAGGATAATTTCACCCTATAAATCTCCCACTCCCCCCAGTCTTTAATAAAGTTACTGAAGGTACAAAATGCTGAGATAAAGAGATTTTGTTTTGTTTAATCTGAGCTTGGAGGCCAGATTGGCTCAAACTGAAATGTCAGCCTGAGCTGACACTGAGAAGAGACAGAGAAAGAAGAGGAAGCTTTTGGAACTCAGTGTAAGAGCAGGAAGGAATTTTGTCCAAGGAATTGGAGTTTGAGGCAAGCTTAATCAGACATCTGGATTGCGGACTTTATGTGACATGTGAACGACTATAAGTAATATTACTCCTTGATGGAAACTAGAAGACAAGGAGGTGGTTCCCATCTCCATTCCACTACATACAAGCCATAATCCCTGGCACATCACCTCATCTTTCTTGGACCTTAATTTCCTCACCTGTAGATTGGGGATAATAACAAGAACCTTGTAGATTATTTTAAGTGAGAGACTGTGAGTTCAATAACCTTGTGTTGCTTACCTACTAGATTCTTTTCCAGGCACTGCACTAAATGATGGAGATATAGCAATGAACAAGGTAGTTACAAGTTCCTGCCTACTCTCAAGGAGTTTACATTCTACTGGTTTTAATAATTTTCCTTTCACTTGAATAAACATATATTGAACACCTGCTAGGTCCCAGGCGCTGGGTACACCAAATGGAAGGAAATAACTTTGGGTTTAAAGAAGCTCACAGTCCAATGAGGAAGGCAATTATTGGAGATATGTATGTAAGTTTCCACCAAAACCAGGCGGTAGGTACAGCAAAGTCGGCATAAGGCAGAGATGGGGGACAGGGAAGGTGCCGACTACCACATCTCAGGAGAGATCTGGGAAAACTTTCTGAAAGAGGGAATGCCTGCCTTGAGTCTCCAAGGATGAATTGAAGAGTTAACCAGGTGAGAAACGGGAGGTGACATCTAAGATAGAGAGTAATGTGTCACAGCCAGTTAGAGAACATAGGCCATTCAGGTAGCTACAAGCAGAGAAGAATGCTAAGTTTGGGATCCAGCAATGGACAAAGATAAAGGTGGAGAGGCAGTTATGGGGGATTTAGTATACTATTCCAAGAGTTAATGGTTTTTTCCCCAAGGAGCCACTAAAAATCTAAGCAAGAATGTCACATGGTCAGATTTGCTTTTCAGAAAGATTACTCTGGGAAGTGTGAAAGGAGGGTTGGAGAAAGACAAGACCAGTTAGGAGGCCTAGTGTGAGAGGAGAAGCTGCCAGAAAGGTAGGGAGAGAGCCTCTCAGGAGTAAAGAAAAAGAATTTCAAAGGAGAGAGTATCAAGGCATAGCCACTGATATCCAAAACAGACCATATACACCCACCAGTTTGAGGTAAGATGATTTTCATTCCCAATTTATGTTTCACCAACAAAGATTAGAAATGCTAGTGAGGAAGGTTCTCTCTGGGAATTTGTTTCAATGAAAGAGCAACAAACATTTTGCAAAAAGGCTGAAAAAAGAAAACTATTAGAACTATGTATGTTACTTTCATACTCCTGTTACAACCTTAGGAGTCATTTTGATTCCCGTGGGGAGGGGGCTTGTAGGAGGGTATCTGTGTTTCCATCAACCTTCAGGGATGACACAGTCATCTTTATCTCTGTCAGTTCTTGCACAAAGCATTCCTTATAGCAAGTAAGGAGTTTGCTTAGGTGATCTCTACTTCCTACACAGCTCTGGTACTTGCTTATTTTATAACTTCTGACACTATGTTAATCTGGGTGAGGTGTTGGTTTTGAAGTTGTTCATGACTGATTAACCTGGGTGGGGTCAGGTATTACTACAGAGGGCATTCCAGAATTGACCAGATGTCTTCAGAGGTCCCATCCAATACCATGATTCTGGAACTCTGTGAGTTTAGCTCAACTGTATACCAGGTATGGATGTTTTACATTTGAAATTAAGATATTTTGAGAAAGAAAGTTATTGATAAATAGAAAGTCTTGCTTTCTCTGCTGTATATTTATACCCTCTACCCCTGCCCCCAACCATATTCCCATCTAATACTTTGCCAATTGATTTACCAATTTCTTCTTAATTTCCACAACTGCCACCTTCAGTCAAATCCTCATCTATCTATTTCTAGATTCGTGTAACAGCAGACTACTGGATCTCCCTGGGTGCAGTTTTTCTCACCACAGTCCTGTTTATAAAGTCAGAATAATCTTCCTAAAGCTCTGTTTTTAATGTGTCAGTTCCTCACTGAAAATTCAGCTGCACAAACTCCCTCCTTCTTATTCTATGAATGCCATACTTCTTGAGTTCACAGAAGGCCTTTTTGTTTTCAGTGGGCTTTTCCACACCATTCCAGCTACTCTTATTCACCATCCCATCTAAGGCTGCCATTCTCAGCCAATCCTTCCACCTAGACACAATTTTCTGGCTTCTGTCTCTATGACTGTGTTTATG
Organism: Physeter macrocephalus; assembly: GCF_002837175.3. Classification (NCBI taxonomy): domain Eukaryota; kingdom Metazoa; phylum Chordata; class Mammalia; order Artiodactyla; family Physeteridae; genus Physeter; species Physeter macrocephalus. The sequence continues at coordinate 62,801,848 of NC_041221.1, forward strand.
TCACTTCTATGTGCTTTTCTACAAGTGCCTAGGACAGTTGCTGACATTTACAGGCACTCAACAAGTATTTGTGAGCAAATAACCAATAAGTAGGCATGCTTTATAACAAATAAGAATATTTCTTTCCAAGTAAGATTGAAGTAGTCATCATGTCCTGGGTATGCCTCTCTAGATGTATCCATCTTCATGTATCGCTTATGCTACATCTCTTGCTTTCGAACTGTGTTGTCTGTTGTTAAAGAGTATCAGGAACTAACATTGCCAGAACTTTGGAATGGTTAATGCATCATGGTGTCTTTTGGAAGATATATTAATATTATACTGAAATGATAGGTATTATGATAAATACAGAGAATGAACTTTATAACATCAGGCAAAATTTTGAAAGATTCCATCAATATGCAGGTATGAAGTTTGAGGGGAACAAGTGAATGAACTAAAGGCTGTGTGCCATCCATCCTACCAAGATCAGGAGAATGGGTTCCCCATGCAAATCAAGATTGGGAGAATAGCTGGATCTCCTACCTACTTACCTATTCTTGCCGCTCTGAGTTTAGCCAATCTGTAGTGCTCGTGTTATTTTCTAACAGCCATGTTTAAATCTATATTTCTCTCTCAATGTAATAAACTTAAATACTGTCTATGGCCTCCCCATTAGATTATTCTGTGTTTTCACTACTTCATCTCCCCCATCCACCCCATCCCCATCTGTTTCCCCACACATACATACTCTGTTGGTTTTACGCTTTAAAAAATAATTTAGATTTTTAAATTCCAGACTTTTATTTAGATTTTCCTTAGAATATGACTTTTCTGTCTTCAGAACCCTTTCTCAATCTTTATAATTCATGGTCACATTATATCATGTATTTCTTTTCACCATTACCTATACTTGATTCATTGCTCACTATTCTATCTTGTACACGCCATCATCCTTATCTCCCAATCTTTGTTCTGACTTTTCACATGGAAGGAAAACTCCCTTAAGTGATTGCCCATAAAGGAGGCATTGGTGGTAGGTATATTTTGATTCCCTGTACTTCAAAAGGCACAATGCTTGTAAACCTTTTTGGAAGTCTAATAAACCTTTTGAGAATCTAAAGCAAACCTCTCCAGAAAACTAGACATAAGTTCATATAATCAGAGTTTTTATTTTAAAAGTGTTCACTGGCTTCCCTGAAGTCCCCAAGGACTCCAGGTGGAGAATTCCTTCCTGAATGGAGAAAAGAAAATAATTGTTTTAATCAAAACTCCTCCAGAATTTTTTACTCCGAATTGGTACCTCTGCTGTCTTCTTTGTTTCCTTACTCCCCTTCACTAGGGATACCTAAAGAGAAGTAATGCCAAAGAGACATTCATTCCATTTAAGGGAATTGAAGTCTGAGCTAAGAAAAATATATCTATACAAAAGGTGTCCAAAGAAAGACTAGGCTCTTTCAAATAGGCTATGAATAGGTTATGTCCCATTTTTATACTCACTACTTGTGCTATAAGTAGAACATATGAGTGAGAAGCTACGTCAGCCTACTGGTAAAACTGCATTTGTTAAATGTGTATACATTATAGAGCAAGTTTCAGCACTCAAGATGATATCATATATACATGGATGGTCGACTTGTGCATGAATTGGCACCATACACAAGCTTCAGTAAAAGAAATTAGTTTTCTAATTGTACGAGAGTATCTGGGGAGGTTTAGATTTGGATAAGAAAGCTCTTACACACACATGCAAAGACCCACAACCCGTAGAGTCCCCCATGGGAAGTAATATGACAGCTTGGAAAGAGCATAGATTTTTAAGTCACCCAGAATTTGAATTCCAGCTTTGCCATTGTTCTAGTCATCATGTTATCTTAAATTAGTCGTTTAAATACCTGAGCCCATTGTATAAATTGGGAATTAATTTTTATGAGAAATGCATGTGAAAATGCATGTAATGCATGTATATCTGACTTATAGCAGGTACTCAATCAATAGTAACTATTATTCTGACCCAACTTATAAGGTTGTTTAAATAAATTAATCTACAATAAGACATTTCATACATAAAGGATTACTTCCACTCTCACAGGTTCTCAATCCTAAGCCAATTACTATTTTCTTACCATCATCCTTCAATTATTAACCAGTTCTGGGCTGAACATGAGTGAAGAATCTAAGATCTAGAATAGCCTTCACAAGACCACACCAAATCATGCAGAATCACTAGTATTTAAAAATACGGGGGCTTCCCCGGTGGCGCAGTGGTTGAGAATCTGCCTGCCAATGCAGGGGACACGGGTTCGAGCCCTGGTCTGGGAGGATCCCACATGCCGCGGAGCAACTAGGCCCGTGAGCCACAACTACTGAGCCTGCGCGTCTGGAGCCTGTGCTCCGCAACAAGAGAGGCCGC
>NC_041221.1:62805199-62809356 GCF_002837175.3 Physeter macrocephalus
GGTGGCGCAGTGGTTGAGAATCTGCCTGCCAATGCAGGGGACACGGGTTCGAGCCCTGGTCTGGGAGGATCCCACATGCCGCGGAGCAACTAGGCCCGTGAGCCACAACTACTGAGCCTGCGCGTCTGGAGCCTGTGCTCCGCATCAAGAGAGGCCACGACAGTGAGAGGCCCGTGCACCGCGATGAAGAGCGGCCCCCGCTCGCCGCAACTAGAGAAAGCCCTCGCACAGAAACGAAGACCCAGCACAGCCAAAAATAAATAATTAATTAATTTTAAAAAAAAAACGTACAAATATGTCATTGGTTAATGACAGAACAGCACTCACTATGAAGTTACCGGGAGATATCACTCCAACATTTCCCAAAGAATGTTTAAATGAACATAATTCCTATGAGAGTCTCCTTACTAAGAGAATTCTGTGGGCAAACAACATTGGGAAATGTTACATATGATTTTAAGGAGCAGTGATTTTAATGGACATGAACCTACCAAAAGCTAGAAGCTCTACAGCAAAGAGACCTATTTAATGTCATTTAACAAGTATTATTAAAACATATTTGATCTTGGAGTGCAACAACTATAATGTCTTGAAGCATACTTTGGAAAACTTTGCTCTATATCATGTCAGGTGAGTCCGAAAACATAAACACAATACATATGTTCTGTAGGTTCCCATATATTTGAAATCTACACCAAGGACATCTTCTTTCCCCTCCTCATGTCCTCATGTACTGTTGAGAAGTGGCAAGAGAGTAATCTTCCTCCTCCCCTTCCTTCCCCTTTCTCTCTCTTATCCCAGAAAGAGAGCAGTCCAACAATCCATACATATTTATTGAGCCTCTCTGATGTGCTGGTTGCTGTGAAATACAAGAACATGAAAGATTCAGTGGACTGGGCCTGGGAAGGAATTTATAATACCCTGCTGAGAAAATCAGACACATGACCAGTTGCTGCCTAGAGACAGTGGAAGGTGGCATGGAAATCATCAGCTTGGAAGTGCTACTGTGGCTCAGGGCAGGGAGCAGGAGGTATGGACGGCAGCTAGGTGTGCAGGGTTCCAGGAAGAAGGTGAACCTGGATGGAGGTCTTCGGCACAGTCTGTGGTTTGAATGGCTGTGGGCAGGAGGAGGGAGTCAACTGGCATTCTTTTCAGGTAGAAGAAACATCTGAAGCCTGAATAAAGGTTCCATGTGTGGGTGGAAAATGGCCCGATACAGTAGGCTCCTTCCAAGGAGCAGGAGGGAAACAGAGTGGAATACTTCAATGTGTGGCCTTGAGCTAATGGATATTGAGGGAATTGCATAAGTGTACTTGTGGCCCAGGAGAATAAAATGAGGAAGGGAGGAGGTAGATTAAGAATCCATTGCAGAACTTCCCTGGTGGCGCAGTGGTTAAGAATCCGCCTGCCAATGCAGGGGACACGGGTTCGAGCCCTGGTCCGGGGAGATCCCACATGCTGTGGAGCAACTAAGCCCATGCGCCACAACTACTGAGGCTGCGCTCTAGAGCCCGCGAGCCACAACTACTGAAGCCCGCACGCCTAGAGCCCATGCTCCACAACAAGAGAAGCCATTGCAATGAGAAGCCCGCGCACCGCAACGAAGAGTAGCCCCCGCTCGACACAACTAGAGAAAAGCCCGCATGCAGCAACGAAGACCCAATTCAGCTAAAAATAAAAATTATAAATAAATAAATAAATAAATAAAAGAATCCATTGCAGGAGTCCAGATGCACAGTGAGCAATAAACCAAGATTTCTAGAGGTATCTATTTTAGTGGCCTCCTAATGACAGTCGTGACCAATAGAAAGAGCATGACATTGGGGACAGAGACCTAGGCTCAAATGTTGGCTCTGCAACTTAGCGATGTGTCAAAGCTGGGTGAATTATTGAACTTTTCAATCTATCAGTTTTTTCATTTGTAAATAGAGCTAAAAATACACCCCACAGAAGGTTGAACCCCAAGCCATGTTCCATATTTTATTTGAATTTAAGACTAACTTAAAGAACCACATATCCAGGGGTTTCCCTGGTGGCGCAGTGGTTGAGAGTCCGCCTGCCGATGCAGGGCACACGGGTTCGTGCCCCGGTCCGGGAAGATCTCACATGCTGCGGAACTTCTAGGCCCGTGAGCCATGGCCGCTGAGCCTGCGCTACGCAACGGGAGAGGCCACAACAGTGAGAGGCCCGCGTACCACAAAAAAAAAAAAAAAAAAAAAAAGAGAATCACAAATCCATATGCCTATTTCATTTTGTTGGTTTCCTTTCAACTTAAATGCATGATTTGTTTAAAAAATTATAAATATTTATCAAGTTTGTTACATGTAACACATAACAGCTGATTTTAACTGCATCCATTTCCTCCTCATCTCTTCTTCAAACACAGTTATCAAAACAATTCTGTACATATTTTTGATACTAGTAGTAGTTAGCCCCTGCATCTCTCTGAAAATTAACACAATGAGCAAGAGTATTCATTGTACCTGTTACTTTAAACTATTTAGACGTAAGAATGGACATGTGGACACAGGGGGGGACGGGGAGGGTGGGACGAATTGGGAGATTAGGATTGACATATATACACTACCATTGGTAAAATAGATAGCTAGTGGGAACATGCTGTAAAGAACAGGAAGTTCAGCTCGATGCTCTGTGATGACCTGAGGGGTGGGGTGTGGGAGGGGTGGGAGGGAGGTCCAAGAGGGAGGGGTTGTGTTTATACATAGAGCTGATTCACTTCATTGTGCAGCAGAAACGAACACAACATTGTGAAGCAATTAAACTCCAATAAAAACAACAAAAAACTGTAGTCGTTTTATTAAGCTAGATGCTTAAAGCATGCCATTCATGTTTTATTTCATTCTTAAGATTAGATTTCGAAAATATATATTATTTCAAAACAATTTGGACACTTCTTGCCATCCTCTGCTCTTGCAAAACCATATATTATTTTGAGTATTCCAGGTTTATGCATAAATTACAGCTCCTTGATTAAAGAAAAAAAAGTTGAATAGCAATTTTCTTCCTATTGTCTGAAAACATAATGACTACACATATATTATAAATATTTTTATAAATCTCCAGGATATATTTACCAGCTAGAATTATTTATCTAATGTGTGGACATTTTGCATTGAGTTCATTAAGGGTTTAGATTTAAGACAAGTTTGAGATCCATTAAAATAAGTTGCTGTGGTGTGTCCTTCTGGTGACTTTATATTTTAACTTTATATTTTTTACTTTATATTTTTAAATGGTATTACATACCTTAACTCTTGAAATACAACTTTTAAGTTTCATGAATTTTGCCATTTTGCTAACACCACTATTCTCAGTGCATCTACCATTTCACTGGCATTATTTACTTCATTCATATAATTTTTTGTTGCAAAATAACCAATGGAGAAGCTTCTGGATATTTAGGTCCACATTCTAATTCCAGTCTGTTTATTTTGTTTTCATAATTTGTCCTGGTGACCTAATAATCATGGCTTCCCAGCTTGAAAGTTCCCTTTATTCATCAGCTTCAAGGCCCCAGCTAATTCCTTTTTGGCATTCTCTGAGACCTTCCAACAAGTAAAAATTATGGGGAATGTCAACTCCTGTAGAGACTGTCATTTTCTTAAAGGCCCAGACTCTACCCATACAGAGTTTTGGGGGAAGATTATATGAGATAAGGAAGTGGCTTTTAAATATTTTTGACAGTGAACCACAGTAAGAAACACATTTTACACTATGACCAGTATACTTGTTTAAAGTAGGAAGTACAATGAATACTATTGTTAATTGTGCTCATTTTTTGAAGAAGTGTGGGAGCTGACTACTAATATAGAAAATACGTACAGGAAGGTTTTGATACCTGTTTGTTTTAAAAAGGTAAGGGGTTGGAGAAAAGGAAACCCTCCTACACAATTGGTGGGAATGTAAATTGGTGCAGCCACTATGGAGAACTGTATGGAGTTGCCTTAAAAAACTAAAAATAGAGCTATCGTATGATCCAGCAGTCCCACTCCTGGGCATATACCCAGAAAAGATGCAAACTCTAATTTGAAAAGATACATACACCCCAATATTCATAGCAGCACTATTTACAATAGCCAAGACATGGAAGCAACCTAAATGTCCACTGACAGATGAATAGATAAAGAAGATGTGGT
>NC_041221.1:62809429-62829876 GCF_002837175.3 Physeter macrocephalus
ATATATATATATATATATATATATAATGGAATACTACTCAGCCATAAAAAAGAATGAAATAATGCCATTTGCAGCAACATGTATGGACCTAGAGATTATCATACGAAGTTAAGTAAGTTAGAGAAAGACGAATATGTGATATCATTCATATGTGGAATCCAAAAAAAAATTACAAATGAACTTATTTACAAAACAGAAAGAGACTCACAGACATAGAAAACAAAATTATGGTTACCAAAGGGGAAAGGTGAGGGGATAAATTAGAAGTTTGGGATTAACACATACACACTACTGAAAAAAAAAAAAAAGGTAGGAGGAGTGAACTATTAAAAGCAACTTTCGTGTGTTATATATAATAGTCATGGCAAAATTTGTTTATAGTCTTTGTTTAACAACCCATACATTTAAGTGAAAGTGAAAGAATGATATACACACCATATAAAGGAAATCTATACATAATTGAAACACACACACACTGGACACATATTTGATCCAGTATATAAAGAACTGAAATAGAACTTACATGAAATATTTACTCTTATTATGTATGATTCACTCTGATGTTTTCTATTCTATTTATTTTAAGAATATTGATTGTGACCCATGAAACTGATTTTGCAGTCTACCAATAAGTTTGAAAACACGGAGGTAAGGAATCATCTAGCTTAATAATTGTTAGCTTTGTCTCCCTCTTGTTTCTTCTTCCCACTTTGTAATAAAAACTCTCCCTCTACTTTTCTACTGCAAGGGAGATGTAAGTAGAACACAGGGTTCTTTATGGTATGAGCTGTCTAACATGCAGATACTTCATAAGTCATTTCTCCATACATGTGTGAGGTTCCTTAGGACACTAGAGGCTTACCAGTTGAACACACAAAGCATAGATCACTCACTAACAAGCCTTATAGGAGCCGGACAGATCATATGAATGAATGGATGAATGACGTGGTTGGGGGTACTGAGGGGGAAGTAGGTGGAGACTTCAGAGGGCACATGTGGGAATGATGGCCAACTGTTGCCAGATCTTCAGATTTTTCAAAAGAATCCCCACATTTGGAGTTTTTATATGCAAAATCTGTTTTTAAAGTTTTGGCAACTAGTTTTAAAAAGTTAAACATTTTAAGGACGGAACAAAAAAAAAGTCATAACCCTTAGTGGCCAGATTGCAACGTCTAATATCTGCAGTGCTTATTAGCACAAGTGACAGAAGTCTTCCTGAGAGTAGTGTTTTAGACAAGCCTATAAGGACATTATAATGTCAAGGTACAAAAATTAAGTTAAATGTTTCTGGAATCCGGAAGGCTAATGTAGGGTCACAAAGACTATTTGATTTGGAGTCAAAAGACAGAGATTCCTTACCAGGCTCCAATAATTACTCATGGACTGTCTTGGCCAAATTATCTCAGCTGTCCATGCACCAACTGGACCCCTATGAGATGCGCTGTGAGGAACTTGGCCTGACCAAAAATATCTGACTCCAATGACCTAAAAATTACTAATGACCCAACCAAACAAGGAGCACTGTTTCCCAAAAACTGCCACACATCCTATCCCTTTCATTGGCAAATGAATAGGAAAAAATAAATCTTTCCATTTGGCCCACATTTTAATTCTTACAAAGAAATTCCCAGAAAACCTAGCTCTTGCCTCAGTTTCTAGGGGTATTTTCCTCGTTCAATCCCTCCTAAATAATCTTATGTTCCCAAAGCACCTCTTCTGTAATAATAATAATAATAATAATATCTCTCCTTACGCAAGACCATATTCTGGATTCTAATGCATATAGGTTTGTATCTAAACTTCAGTTAGACTCCTGGGATGTCCTCTAAAATCCATCTCACTAGACCCATCTGTCCTCACCATCCCTTGTGGCTGACCCCACCTAAACTCCCCACCTCCTGTCAGCAAGTCCCCCCAGAGTCCCACATCTGCACATTTGGTCATATTTACCCCTTGCTCATCCAGTCCTTCCTTCCCTCTTTTCTTCCATCTACTCCATTCCTGCCTTTCACAGGCCACTTCCTTCATGCAAAAGTTCTTCCAAAGGAAGCTCTGCATAGAAGCAGATGACAAGCTCTCCCTAGGAGCAGCAGGAAAGTCTGGGGAGCAGTGATCCTGAGACATTGTTTTGATTTTATTGACATTGATGCATTCTTGTCTACTTAAACTTTGGGTCGACTCATTACTCAACAAATATTTGTTGGACATCTGTTAGGGGGTATCTCGTACTCTAAGAGGTGCTCAATGTACAGAGCTGAATTCAGATCTCTGGCTTCAGGGAGCCCCCAGTCTAGAGGTGCTCATCCAAAAATGAAGAGTCACAGTGATTTCAAACAGTTGACATATACAAACTACTATATTTAAAATAGATAACCAATAAGGATCTCCTGTATAGCACAGGGAACTCTGCCCAACATTCTGTAATAACCTAAATGGGAAAAGAATTTGAAAAGGAATACATACATGTGTATGTATAACTGAATCACTCTGCTGTATACCTGAAACTAACACAACATTGTAAATCACCTCTACTCCAATATAAAAGAAAAATTTTTAAAAAAGAAAAAGAAATTCATGCGTGCTAAGGCAGAAGCATGCCAGTCTTCCTGGAGACAATGTCCAAGCCCTCCTCCACCTGGTAACTCATGATCGGAGTTTGCAAACTGGGTTGGGATTTAGGGAACAGCAAGAGTGGGCCTGGTGGCTCGGATGGGGCAAGAACCAGCTCGTGGCACTAGGCTTCAGGCACACCAGACACAAAAAACAGTCTTTTCCTTCTCCAACTCTCCAAATTCTCTTCAGTGGAAGCCCAGGAGTGAGAGAGAAAAGGAGGCAGAGAGCTACAAGCACTGGGGCAAAGGAGGAAAGGGTAGGCATGGGTCTCTAAAAGTGGTGAAATCCAGCCAACTAGAAGCTGAGAACATGAAGACAATGTTTATGTGAAAAGGACAAGGAAATTGTGGGGGGCAGAGGAGAAAAGCTGGGGCTGGCAGATAAGCGGGTGGAAAAAATCCAGTCCTTTGAGAATTTAAATTTTGCAGCTCGAATTCCCCATTTGCTGCTCCTTCTGCCTGCCCCGTCCTCCTCCCCATGAGTTGGTCCCAGGGGCCCCAGGGTCCTGCTCTCTTTGTGGGGATTGAAAGTTTAGAAATGAATTCATCAGGGCAAGTAACCATTGATAACGTAATTGTCCTTCAGGCTGAGACTGGCACTTGAATTGAGCCTGGCTGGCTGGCTGCAGAAGGAAGGTGCTTCTTCTACAGGAGTAAAGCCCGTGCTGGAGCTCTGAGCTGCCGCCAGCCCTTATTCCTTTACTTAGAAACGAGGCTGGGTGGGCCCCAGCTCCCCTTAATCTCTGAGTGGAGTATATGCTGGTTTATTCTGCTCCACAGAAGGACTGAAAATTCAAGAGAGCAGTGTTTGGAGTAAGTCAGTCCTTGTTTCCCAACCTGAGTTTTGCCACTGACTAGCCTGAGACCCGCATATAAGCTAATTCGCTTGTTTAAGCTTGTTTTCTAATTTGAAAAGTGCCGAGAGCAAGACCTACATCACAGGGTGATTTTGAAGATTAATTGGATTGCGTGTGTGTAAAAGTAAGTGCTCAGAAAAGCATGATGATGAGGAATTTTAGATGCAGGCACATAGAGTATGTTAGGATTTTCTGAATTATTTCCAGCTCCTTCCAGTGTTTCACTCTTCTCCCAGATTCCATTATTCACTGACTGACTGAGAGGGTCTTCCTGGCCTTTATCGATGTGACTAAGAAGAGTAATCCTGGAAAGTACTCTCAAATTGTTTATCTAATTAAACAAGCAAACCTTTTTAACCCAGACATCCTGAATCTCTGTAGCTTGTCTCTGCTGATTTGGTCAGAACAGCTCAGATGGCTGGGAAGGGCTTTTCAGGTGGAAAAAAGTAAATTAACAGTCTGGAAAACAAAGACCTCTGAGTAAAATCAGTGTCACTACAACAACCCACTCGCCCCTTTTATTTACCATAGTGTCTAGCATGAGTAGGGGGTCTGGAAAAACCCAGGTTGCCACCCAGCAGGAGTTCCCTCTAAAGACAGAGACTGACAGATATCATATTTGATGCATGAAAGCCAACTTTTCAAGTAATTAAATCACTAAATAGTCTATTGCCATGATTTGTTTACTACTAGAATGAATTTCTCCAGGGTTGGGACCATATCAATACATTTTTCTATCTCTGGTGCAAAACACTGGTTTGTCACATACCAGATAGCCACTATTTTTGTTGAATTGAATTGAACTGAAAAAGCATGAAACAGTCCCTTTATTAAGGCTACCTTTCTGTGATGTTTCCAGAGCTTCTCACACCTCTGAGAATCAACAACTAGACTGTCAGAGGAATATTAACATGGTTCAGGGGCTAGTAAAGCTCATGCTCTGAGATATTGCGTGATTAGAGTAACTGTGCCGCGAAGAGAAATCCCTGGCATAGTGAACCTTATCTTCAGTTTCCCCTCCTAGTGTCCTACAGAATGTCTTATTCTCTGGGTGCCTGAACACCCCATTTCATTTGTTTGTTTAGATGTCTATTGCCCTGCTTTTCATATGGGTAGGGGTTTCATATATTCTAATTGGCCTTGAATTTACCAGGTTTATGTTTGTTATCCCAGCATAGATATGAATAGCATTGCATTTCATTCTCAAAAGTGTCCTGGTGTGGATGCTAAATCATATGGACACTATGGGAGAGTTCATCACACATCACTTAGCTGCCCAGCCCTGCCTCTTCTGGAAGTCTGGGTACCACACCGGCCCAAGGCTTTCCTGTATGGAAGCAATTCTCTCAAATCACCAAAGCATACAGGAGCTTTGAGCCTACTGCTGGAAGAACAGGCACCTCTGTTCAGAGACACTCTTGGTGAAACAACAGAAAAAAATTAATTCTCTAAATTTAAGTCTTTCTTTCATCTTGAACCACTTAGGAACACTAAGAAACAAAGAATCACTAACAATTACATCCCCAGTTACTGAAATCTAGAAGACACGTCCATTCGAAAACTCTAATGTAGTAATTACGCTTCTCAGATTAAACTGCACCTTAATAATGTAGCTTCTTTGGTCAAAATCAGTTTAAGCCCCTCTAATGCGATTTGGAATAAAAGGACAGACAAAAATGAAAATGTTGGCTGGTCAAGGTAATCAGAAAGCTCACTTCATTCAGTCAGTAACAATGGCACCTGAACTGATTCTTTTTGCTGCTGGGATGTAATTGTTCTTGGCTTTAATTTCTTGTAATGATGGAATGAATTAGATTCCTTCATACTTTTAGGGACATTTGGCTACAGCATGTTTCAGTGCTTCCATAGACCCCAGTGGAAATTAAATCAGCTCTGTGACTGTTCATTCTCCCTATTTAGTGACATAGCTGCCTCATGTCAGCAAAATGGGAACCATTATCTACCTTAATCCAAGACACTGCAGTAGAGTTAAGAGAAATTACCCCCTCCGCCCCTCTCTTTTCAGACCTCCCTATTTGTAACCCTCAAATTGTGGCACGCCTGCTGGGACACAATCTTGTTAGAACAAGCAGAGTAATCCTCGTGTGGGACTTTAGGACTGTACTGTAAGTTCAAAATGTACCTGTGATTCAAACTTAGTTGAGGGTGTGAGTTGGTAAGAACATGAAGAGCCTCAAACAGTTTTAAGAGCTCAAACTACTTTTGTTCTGGGCTACCAGTTTCTCCTTTCCCCAATTCGAGGTGAACACACCAGCTTTGAGGTAGGGAATCTATTTCTACACACCATTCAAATTAGTCATTAGGCTAGCACATGTAATCTTTAGACCCTTAGCCGGGGTAGGTAAAATATTCTAGCAGAGCCTAACACGACTTTCCTGAAAACTGCAGCTACTAAGCTCGTACTGTACAAGATCATACTACAAATGATATTGCAAATACACTTCTGCACACTGATGTCAAATATTTAAAACACATGCAACATTATTAATAGGCAACATTGTGGCAGAGACTGCTGGCTGGTCCCTAATACTGGTGCTTTTCTTCATCAGGTCTCTATTAGAATCCCAATTCTTACCTAAGCAAATGGATACTCAAAACAGAAAATTCCCAGAGTCCTAGTGTTACCATATGACTAAGTCCTAGTGAATGGGTTGGAAGTAGAAGTGTTGTATGGAAGTTTCAGGAACTCTCATTAAAAGACATCTCTCATATATTTTTTATGTGTCCTTCTCCATTCCCTTCTCTTTTCTACTGGCTAGAATATGAAGTTGATGGATGGAGCTGGGGTTGCCATATCAGGTCATGGGCTGAATTTACACATTGAGGCCATGTCTAATAGCAACATAATGGAAGGAGCATGTGTCCTTGAAGACTTTATGGAATAGAAGTGCTGCCCCATGAGCTCTGGACTACATACCTTCCGATTTTAACATGATGCAGAAATAAACATCTACCTTGTTTAAACCACTTCTATTTTAAATGTCTATATTCACAGCCAAATACAATCCCAACTAATACGAACACCATTAATAAAACTCCTATTCACCTATGATCTAGGACTATAGCTTAGTCTTGTCAACAAGAAGTGTGTTGACATAGGCCAGGCTGAAATTTAGGTAACGGATGACTGGTTTCTGGTTTACTCTAATTCAAAGATATTGTGCAGTGATAGATTGTGAATTAAGAGCTTGCTCTGAAACTATCTGAAAATAATTTTGAGGAAATAGGCCAAACAAAACCCTGCAAGAACCCCCGGAGCTTCCCCTAGGATTCAGATATTTGCCTTTCCAGCCTAATTTGGAAGCCATTCCAGCCTGGAAGCTGATGGGAGCCTGGAAGTGATGAACTAAAGAATGGTTTCCCCACCATGAAGAAGAACACTGTCCTCATTCTGGGAAGGTTCTCCCCCCGGACTCCCACCCCACTCATTTATACACTTGAACACATAGATGCTTACATATTTTTTCTGACTCAGTAGTCTCTGAGCACACTGCTCTTGTTATATCGTTACAACCTGGAGGATCTTTTTCAAAATTATCTCTTTCTATGATTTGTCATTCAAAGCCAATGTTCTCTCTTCCTGCAGATCCAACAGCTTTAAAACTAAATTCTTGTGGATCCAAGTCATATCTGAAAGGTTTATAGAATGACATACGGTGATCATGTGGTCAGAGAACAAATACTTCTTAATGTATAATATTTTAAAGCAAAACAGTTTATGTGTAAGCTCTGTGAGGTTATAGACCATGGCTGTCTTATTTACTACCAAATCCCCAGCTCCTAGAACATTCCCTTTCAATGTAAATCCATTAAATGAATAAATGAAGAGTCTGTTCAGGGTAGTAAACTTGTTGTTTGCACATACTTGAGACCCACCTCTGTGTGTACATTGTCACCTGGATGAACACACAACCTCCTGGACAACTTTGCAGGACTGTGCCACTATAGTGTCCACCATAGTTACCAAGGGACCTGTTTTTCATAAATTGCTGCAGCATCACAACTTCCTCCTACAGAAAATCTTGCTGCCCATTCTAAATCCCTGAAGCACTGTTGTTCTCAATTGGATCCCCCAATACATAGGCATACACTGGGGTGGAGAGGGATATACCAGCTCAAGGACCTTTGGGAAAAAAATTGCAACTGTCAGATATGCGTTATCAAAATTAGCTACATAGATTATTAAACATAAATCTCAGTTCTATGTATTCACAGCAGTGTAACCCTGCATTCAAAAAAATAAGATAGGAGATAAAAACAGCTACAAGAACCACTTTGGGACTGTCTCAGTGAAGGAATGGCTGTGGTGTAGTGTCAGGATAATGACCACAGGACCCCTGATCTCTCCAAAACCCATCTGGCATTGCCAGTGCCCCATCCACTTCTCTGCTGCTTACTGTCAGGGAGAAAGGCAAGGGCACTGACTAAGTAGAAACTACTGAAGTCTTTCAAAACCTGGGGTTATCTGATCACTAGAGGAAAAACAGGGTCAAAAATACAGAAAGACAAGATGTTCTGTTTGTCCTAATGAATGCTAGCTAACTGTAGTGCCACTGATAAGATGCATCCCTAAACAGATAAGATTTCTTTATTAAGGGAAATCTCTATTAGTATTAACACATGTATTTTTCCTAAAACCAACATTGAGTCATTTCCCACATACTGACATACCATGTTTGTTGGCAAAATTTAAAATGTGAGTGATATGACTTTTTTTAGATAGTTGAGTTATTCTTTCTACCAGTTTCAGTATCTGGGTTAGAATTTGAGGTAAAAAGGTATAAAAACAATTCATGCTGAAATATTCAAAGGCAATCAGGTGTTTGATACTATATTATAGTTGTTTAGAAAAGTATCCTTGTTCTTGGGAGATATAGATTGGGGAGTTGGAGGATGGAGGGCCATGATATGTGCAGCTTTCTCTCAAGGGCTTCTAAGAAGAAAAGTAGTGTGTGTGTGTGTGTGTGTGTGTGTGTGTGTGTGTGTGTGTACACAAAGAGAAAGACAGTGATACAGCACATGGGGCAGAGTGTTGACAATGGGTCAATCTGGGTGAGGAATACATATGGGTTCTCTGTACTTTTCACAAAGCTTTCTATTATGTTTGATATGATTTCCAAATAAAACATTTTTTAAAAGAGGCAATCAGAACAGTGACAATAAATTATTTCATGTTTGAACACTCTCCTGCCCCCCCATGTATAAACACTTCATACTGCACTTTTTTGCCTATACAGTGAGTGCTAGCACAGTACATGAGTGGGAAACTCAGTCTTCCAATCTACTCATGCATTCAAGCTCTAAGTGATTCCAAGACTTTTTAGACAATGACTTGATTTTTAAGACAGCATTTTCAAAGATATAATGTAATGACCTTCCTTATAAACGAGGCCACCCTTTTGTCCTTTCAGATTTCGTTGACACTGGCCCATGGAGTACAACTATCTGAGAACCATAGCCTTGAAAAAGACAGCTGAGGCATATTGCCTAAACCACAGGCTATGGAAAACTTGGCCAAAAGTGACTACTTTGGACTGCTGACTTCAAAAGTGCTGATGAATACAATGAACTGTGGAAGATGTATGATTTGTTTGGAACATATTCGCTATGATTGATGGCCCAGATCTGGCAAGTTAGTTCACTCCCAGTGAAGATGAAAGTTTCATTGCCTTGCCTCTTTCAACGTTCCTGTTGAGACAGGTTCCACTCTGATCTGCCAATATACTAAGAAATCACTTGAAACCTGCAGCATAATGAATGTATTAGCTATACTATGGATCAATGCTGTACATAATATTCCTGAGTCAACATGAGCTCTTAATTAAATTTCCTTATTATCATGCCTCTGGAAATTTTCCTTCAGATTACTAAACTTGAAGATATGCATTTAAGTGTCAACCAGTAACTATGCTAGTAGTTTTCTGAACTGGGCCAGGGCCAGGGCCAGGGTCAGGTTAGGAAGTGATCTATTATGAATGGCAGGTCATAAACCTGTTAGATGTGATCAAAACTACCCATAAATTGATTCAAACAATTTTTGCCTCAAGTTATCCTGTCACCTAGAGTATCTGCCTCGGAGCAAGCCAATTTCAATTATTGCCTTAAAAATATAAAAGAGGAGATAAAAATTGAGATAATCAGTTTATTTGGCAGTGGCAGAGGTATGGGGAATGAAAACGAAATTAAAAAATGAGTGAGAATCGGATAGTATTAGTTCTCTAGAATGAAATTGGAATTCTTATTTTATTTATTTATTTTATTTTTTTTTTATTTTATTTTTTTATTTTTTGTGGTATGCGGGCCTCCCTCTGTTGTGGTCTCTCCCGTTGCGGAGCACAGGCTCCGGACGCGCAGGCCCAGCGGCCATGGCTCACGAGCCCAGCCGCTCCGCGGCATGTGGGATCCTCCCGGACCGGGGCGCGAACCCGGTTCCCCTGCATCGGCAGGCGGACGCGCAACCACTGCGCCACCAGGGAAGCCCAGAATTCTTATTTTAAATTGATGAATATCTCTCAGAAATACAAAAGAGACAGAGAGGGAATAAGAACCTAATTCCAAGGTAACTCCAAGGAAGAGACCATTTAAATTAAAAATCTGACGTGGATGGTGGCCAGAATTCAAGCATTTTGTTGTTGTTATTAATAAAGAAACATGAGACAATATATATGTTTTCTCTTGTTACCTACCAGTTCACAAGAGGAAGGAGACGGAAAGAGAGACTGACTGACTGACAGACAAAGAGACAAAGTCTGGAAAGAAACAAAAATCCAGCTTTAAGATCCCTGTTATATTTCAGACCCCTTTCAAAATATCATATTTTGCTAAAATACATTAGAAATGTGTTTTATTTTTTCAGCCAACTGATAGACCAATTGGCCGAGGTGACATTTGCATCCCTGGTACTCTTTCAGGTGAGTTCTACGGGCTACCATAAGCAAGTCCTAGCCAAGCTCTCATTGGTCCATTTGGGGCTAGGTAGACTACACTGCCTCCTGAAAGAAACCACACAGCTCTGATGCTGGTCCTGCTAAAGTGGAGTCTGCTGTCAGGTCCTAAAGACTACCCATGCCCCAGTATTTTATCACAATGAGCCAAATGGGAATGAAATACTCAGAACAGGCCATGAATCTACTGGCAGTGAATTTTCAACATCCTGCACAACATGGTGATTTGTTAATTCAGACTGGGACTCTTTTTAACTAGAGTTTGTTACTCCTCTCTAAAATGTCAATAAACCATCTGTTTTTATTCATTCACCAAATAACTTTTTTTAAAAAAGTATTTAATCAGAGGATCGGCAATACATGGATTAATATATCTATTAGTGATGATCCCTTCTCCAAGCTTAGTTTTTCTTTAGGCGTTAGCTTTTTATCTATCCTTCCAACAAATAGCCTGACTTCCAAGTGTAAGGAGTATTTCAGTTGTAGAAATGTCCACAGGGTCTCCAACTTTCCTTAACAATAAATAAATAATTAAGTTTTATTAAAGAAAACAAAGTCAGAAGATTCTATGCTTGCCTTACACACTGACTTCAAGTTCACCCACACCCAATTTTCATATTTTGGAGATTTCACTGCTTTCTACACATAGGGCTCCTTTTATTCCCTGGCCACAAAGGATAAATGCATTCTACTTGTTTTATCTATAATGAAAATAAAATATCACACACCTATCTTTTCAGAATAAACATCTTAAGTCTAAAGTTTCCTTGGGAATTAAGATCAGGAAATAATTGTCAAGAGACTATACACTAATAAAATATTCTGTTAAGGAATACCAAATAATCTGAAAACCTACACATCCTGTTCCTTCCTTTGACTCATACTGTTTTAATCATATGATATTACATGTATTAGTATTTGGAAGCTACTGAGACATTTCATTATAATATTGTCTTTAGGATATATGATTTGAGACTCTCTTATAAGAAATTCGATTTTATACTAGTTTGTTTTGTCCCTTAATAACTAGATCTCCTTTGATAGGATCTGAGAATTAATACCCCTGTCTCACAAATACAAGAGGCCCGAGTAGATGGAGTTTCAAAGGTGGTCCCTGCCAAAGTACTTTTACCTCAACCAAAAATGTCCCAATTCTTCCTGTGTGCTTTTCGGATTCTGTTCTAAGAAACATACCTTCTTCACTGTCCTTATGGAAAACCACTGATTCACTGATTCATTCAACAAACATTTACTGAACACGTAATATATACTAAACACTGGATAAGATGCTGGACATGCAATAGTGAATAGATAAGTTCTTGCCCTTAAGAAATTCAGTCTGATCAAGAAGCGAGGAAAGCTAACAAACAATCCTAGTGGACCACTGAGGAGGGTTCTGACGGCACATTCAGAACACAGAGGCATCTAACTTATTCTCGGGGGGCTTCCTAGAGGAGCTGATTCTTGATACATCAAAAAGCAGGAGGAATTAGGTGCAGGGAAGAGGAGCAAGGGTGGAGTGGGGGAAGGAGTGGGTAGGTGAGGAGGGGTCCCAGACAAAGAGAATAACATGGACAAAGGTGTAAAATCATGGGAACGGTGTATTTGTTATAGGAGAGGGTGCACGTGTGGGAGAACATTTTAAGTTGAGGCAGGAGAGGATCATGCGAAATGAGTGACTAGTAAAGGAAGCTGGTCATCTTCCCAAATGGTAGGAAGGCTTATTTTTAAGATACTCATTCTTCTTTTTCTTTTTCATTCTATGGAGAAAAGAAGAGAAAACACGCCTTTACGGAGAATGAGTTGCAAGGAAGAAAACAGCCATAAGTTTCTGAAGAGAGAAGAAGATATATGATCAACATCTTGTCCCAATCAGGACACTTTTTTTTTATACATATAAATTTATTTTATTTTTCGCTGCGTTGGGTCTTCGTTGCTGTGCGCGGGCTTTCTCTAGTTGTGGTGAGCGGGGGCTACTCTTCCCTGCGGTGCGCGGGCTTCCCATTTCAGTGGCTCCTCTTGTTGCAGAGCGTGGGCTCTAGGCGTGCAGGCTTCGGTAGTTGCGGCACGTGGGCTCTAGAGCGCAGGCTCAGTAGTTGTGGCGCACAGGCTTAGTTGCTCCACAGCATGTGGGATCTTCCCGGACCAGGGCTCGAACCTGTGTCCCCTGCATTGGCAGGTGGATTCTTAACCACTGCACCACCAGGGAAGCCCAAGGACACTTTTTTTTGAAATGCAGTAAGTTATCACATACCTTACCCACATTTCTAGCCTGCATGATGGTGTTGAAATATTGACGATGTTTCTGATATAGTTTCTGGAGTCTGAATGTCACTGCAGGGATGAATAAGCCCAGCAGATTGGAATCATATGAGTTTGCCATATGACACTTTTTTTTCCCACATAAGATTAGAGGAAAACTGATTTCACTAAATTTCCTGCCTTATTTGAGTTAGAACTGAATTCTGTGCCATTATCCTTTTGCCTATTCTTTTGTATTAATATTTAAAATCTGATGTGGGATTGTGCTATTATGGAAGAAATAATTTAACACCTTTTGCTATCACTTATTTCTAATGGGCTTTAATTTTTTTAAAAAAGAAAAACAGGACGTGGGCTTTCTTTACAAAAAGCACATTATTTTTAGACTTTAAGAACTTTCCAAGTAAACATATATTTCTTAATTTACTCTAAGTAAATGGTAAGTTAGTACCTAGAGGCCAAGTACCTTGTAATTGGTGCAATCTTTTTTTGTTTGTTTGTTTGTTTGTTTTTGTAGTACGCTGGCCTCTCACTGTTGTGGCCTCTCCCGTTGCGGAGCACAGGCTCCGGACGCACAGGCTCAGTGGCCATGGCTCACGGGCCCAGCCACTCCGCGGCATGTGGTATCTTCCCGGACCGGGGCACGAACCCGTGTCCCCTGCATTGGCAGGCGGATTCTCAACCACTGCGCCACCAGGGAATCCCAGTGCAATCTTTTATAATACTCTTTGTGGTCAGTTTTTAATAACTCAAAATTTAAGAAAACTTCATAAGACTACTAAAATAAAGTTCTACTGTAGAGCCTATAGTGACAAAACATGAACCACACTGGCTTGACGTCCAGAGCTTAAAACTGCCTACTTGAGTTCTAGACTAAAAACAGCCTAACTCTGTAATAAGCTATATGGGAAAAGAATCTGAAAAAGGATAGATACATAAATATGTATAACTAAATCACTTTGCTGTCCACCTGAAACTAACACAACATTATGAATCAACTATATTTCAATATAAAATAAAAAATTTTTTAAAAGAAAATAAATCCAAATGTCTTTGTATGTCTTGCAATAAAAAAAATAAAGTATATTAGCTTTGTCCTCCTTAAAAAAAAAAAAAAAAACAGCCTATATGTATGAAATACGAAATCCAGCATCTCTATGGCTGAGTATTCTGAAGTCTCAGTCTCTTTGTTTATAAGAAAGTAAAACTTGCCCCTAACCCACACTGCCAGCATGCTGAGATTCTGTTAGGGTACAGATTTCATCTGGGTTAACATGATTGTTGATGTTGATGGTATATTTCACATTAGTTTAAGAAATCACTGCCTATTCAGACAATGGGGACAATGAAAGTTAAAAAAAAAAAAGTATTATTTTGCTAGGAGCGGAATTTCAGTCCTTCCACTTCATTCATTTGTTCATTCAGTTGTTAGTTAATTCATTTATTCACTCAAAAATATATATTGAGCAATTCCTGTGGCAGACACTGTGCCAGGTGTTGGATTCAATAATGAATAAAACATATCTGGTTTAAACATCTTGCCCTGTGGACTGTAGAGTCAAACAAGGAATGTCAACAATAAACGCAAAATTTAAATCTGATTAATGTGATATGTAAAAATGCCACCCCCCAAGACAATTTATTTTCCATGAAGGAATAAAGACTCAGTCCAGTGAGGGAGACAAGCTTGTTAACAAATATAAAACAAAATGATCGGTAAGTGATGCAGATTTCAAAAAGAATGGGCTTTAGGCTTTGGATTTCAAATCTCACTATAGTCTGTCCTCAGTATCCACAGTTTTCACATTCCTGGATTCAGTCAACTGTGGATCAAAAGTATTCACCCCAAAATGTCCAGAAAATTCCAAAGAGCAAAACTTGAATTTGCTTCACACTGGCAGCTATTTACATAGCATTTAGATTGTATTAGTTATTGTAAGTAATCTAGAGACGATTTAAAGTGTAGGGAGGATGTTAGGTTATGTGCAAATACTACACGATTTTATATAAAGGAATTGTGCATCCACACATTTTGCTGAGGGGTGTCCTGGTACCAATCACCTGCAGATACTGAGGGACAACTGTCTCTGCCGTTGAGCCACTTACTCAAGTCTTCTCAGCCTCAGTTCTTTTCTCTGTAAAGAAGGAAACTACCTTGCTTAGCTGACAGATAAGAATCGGCTAAAGGGCCAGGCGGCTCGTTAAATTGCAGTTATTATGATTGTTATCTTCCGGAGTTCTGGAAGTTTTCACACTGGAGGGAACATTTCAACTTGGTCTGGAAGAGTAAGTCAAGTTTATCAGACAGAAAAAGGTTGTTAGGGTGTTCTAGAGAGAAGGAACAAAGTGCAAATTCGAGTGGCTGGAATTAAAATGGTTTCTTGGAGAAATGGATGGATGATTAGTGCGGCTGGAGCAAAATGTTATATAACTAACTGCCTTTCTACCTCTTCTTTCAACTGATAAACAAAGGAAAGCATTCTAAAAACTAACTTAAATCCTTCTTTCTCCTTATCCCTTCTCCATTCCCCATACCATTGAAACACAGACCTCTTTTATAATAACCCAGTGTCAAGAGACTTGGTATATCAAGATTAGCAGATTTTACAGCATTGGAGAAAACAGAGAAAGAAAAGTTAACAGCAAACACATTCCATGTGAGAGTTTGGATGCTCCAGCAGGTCCAGAATATGCAATTAAAGGACCAAAAATTGGTCCAGGAATATTTCAGTGGTGCTTCTACCATCATCCTAACCATTATTTTCTACCTTAATAAAAACCCATCCCTTATCACATATACTATTTGTGGATTCTGTTCCAAGACAGGAAGTTCATTGTGTTATCCAACGGGGAAGCCCTCTCCTTCTTCCCTGGGAAATTTCTGGGCAGTCACGAAAACAGCAGTCACTGCGACACAGGGCACACTTGCACAGGCCTCTGGTCCATGGTGCTGAGTGACTCACACTTCCAGATGGCCTTGTTAGGTTAGCCTTCAGCCAGATTCCACTCCTGGCACCATTAACCTGATCTGGCATTGTCTCAATAAATAACTTTCTCTGTTATAAGGACTGGGGCTTTTACCCTTCTGAGAATAAATGTCCAATATTTTGCTGGGGTGAATGAGGCACGGTCACACCGCTCCATAGAACACATGATGAGATCCGCACGTCTAACTGCTTCTTAAACAGTTTTAGACTTTACACCACTTTCTTAGGTACTGGGTATGGCTGATTTTTATCTTTTTGTTGTTTGGCACTATTAGTGGGATTGCTTTTTCTGCTTTCCCCGATGCTAGCATAGGATTCAGCTTTAACTGTTTACTAAGGCAGTTACCACTTGACCATTTGTTTTGAGCTTACAAAATTTTGTTGTTACTCCTTTCCCACTTTCTTTGTCATTGTGGTTTATGCTTATGGTTTTCAGAAGGTAGAGGTGTTAAATGAATGTGTTAATTGCTCTATCTTTATCCAGACATCCCAATTTTTTTTTTTTTTTACTATTCTAACTTGTCATTTATATATTTTCTTTTGTGAATTGTCTGAACACGTCTCTGATGATTTAACATCAAAGCTTTTGTGTATTCCTTACTTATTTGCATGAGTTCTTTGTTACTGTATTAACCCCTGACCTCTAATATCTTTAGTTCAACTGATCTCAAAGCTCACTGAATTATCTGTGGTACCTGTGGTTTAGAACGTACACAGGTTATGTATTGCTTAGATGGAACAGATGTAATGAAACTTACTATGAATATTTCACCAAAATACATGTTTGTAAAATCATATAAAGAATAACCTTCTATCACTAGGCTTTACCCTTATAACAGGCAAATATTGACCTTTAACTGTATTAATTCAATACAATTCCATGGAACATTTGGGATGTATGAAGCACCACATCCTGGAGAATATAAATTTCAAGGGTCTGAGTCCCTTCCTTGCAGGATTTTTCAGGAGAAGACAGATCAATAGATAATTATAAAGCAGTGAAGGCTCATGTATATCAGAAGCACAAAGCTGGGGACAACTCCCTTGATCTGTGAGTTGAGGGAAACTGGGGAAGACTTTGGCGGTAAAGAGGTGGATCTTGAAAGATGAGTGGTGGTTTTGCCAGGCTGCAAAGGTGACAAAAGCCTTCCCAGGGTGAAATAAGAGAATGTGCACAATGTCGCAGATGTAAAACAATGTGTATTTAGGGAATGGTGAGAAGTCTTTGGGGGCAGTGTTGAAGGTATAGAATATAACAAGTTGACACTAGACAGGATTTTAGAAAGAGAGTCTAGCCTAACCCCCTAAATTTTACAGACTGGAAATCAGTCCTAGAGAAGTTACAAGTTGCCAAGATTCTCCTCTCAGTGACAGAAACAGGACTAGGACATTATGTTCTGATATTTTTTAGGCACTTTTTACCATATCACACAGTTCCTTACGTCTCATTGTAGATACAGATTATTTTCCTGAGAGCAAGTATAAAAAGAACTGATCAGAAGATCTAGGAGGCACAATTAGCATACAATTCTAATCTATTGTTAGTGGGTCCTTTGTAATGCTTTGTTGAGAAGGATTCTGAGGTCTACAGAAATAGCACGATTTCTTAATTACCTATATCTATGATGGATACAGGATGAGGGAAATGCCACACAATTATTTTCCATGTATAGGAACGATGTAATGGGGAACAAGAAATGGAAAATAAGAAAGAAAAGAGTACACCACATATAATTTATGACTAATCTCATTTTGGCTTAGTTTATCTTATCAAATTTATTCTTTTGAAAAAGTCATTAAATGTTGGGTTAGATTACCTGAAACCTCTCCCTTTTCAACTCATTTCTTGTTTTAGTTTGCTCTTTGGGACAGTGGATAGGCTTACTATTCGCTATGAGATTATGCAAAACTATTCTTTAATCACCTTGATTGCTTTCAAATAGAAAGTGTTATTTTTTTAAACTTTCAAATTGTGGGTATGTACATTTGTTGCAAAGGAAACTCATTCTGTCAGATTTTGTTTATCTTCTGACTTAAGTAATTAGGTATTTATTAATGTACTGCATTTCTTATAAATAAAAAAATCACAGATTTTCTTCGAACATTTGCTTATTTGGAATCAGGTACAAAGAAAAAAATTTTCTATCATATGGAATTATTTCAACATGTATTATTACCTCTTACAAATATACAGCATACAAGAGATTCTCACCATTTTTCTAAGATGAACATTAGGAAGACCTGCCGCATAGCACAGGGAGATCACCTCTGTGCTTTGTGACCATGAGAGGGGTGGGATAGGGAGGGTGGGAGGGAGGGAGACGCAAGAGGGAAGAGATATGGGAACATATGTATATGTATAACTGATTCACTTTGTTGTAAAGGAGAAACTAACACACTATTGTAAAACAGTTATACTCCAATAAAGATGTTAAAAAAAAAAGTTACCTTTTAGAATACTATTTTATTTGTTCTAAACATTTCCCACAACCTATTTTTTTAATCCATATTTTTCAGTTATAAATATCTGTTTGCAGTCTTTAAAGACCCATACCATTTTTTTCTATGTGATTTAACCTAAAATGACATTCTCTGTAAATGAGGTAATTTATTTCTCCATTTTTCTATTTCCTGATGCTTGGCAGTCCTAAATGCCATTGCAGATCCTTCCAGAAAGCACGTTCCAAGAATCGTACTTTCTTTTGGAGCTCTGGAGCAACCTGCTGAAAATTCTTGGAGTAAACCAGAAGGAAGGCTAAAGAGACAAAAGAAAACTGTAGTTTCCCTAAAGTTAATCAAACAGAATCCCCTTGCTCACTTTCACAATCAATGTAAACTAAAATGGCCACTACACAACAGTAATTTCTATTCTACACGGTACATGCTTCACACTTTTATAAATAGGAAAACAACACATTTCTCCAGCTGTAAGTGGAGCTTCTTGGCAAATAAAAGAAAAACTTATTCCCATTAGTAAAACACTGGAGCTTAAATCTAGAGAACAAGTACTTTAAAAATCTAACAGAAAAAGTCTCTTATTTGTACTCTGTGTAAGCAATTAGGTTTGAGAATATTCCTATATAATCGCAGAAAATACCAGCTAGACTGTTTAAAGTCTTCAGTGACAATAAGAGACATAGAAAAAAATAAGCTAACTCCCCCAACAATGCAAATATGGAAGCTAAGGAGCACCTGGTGACCATAAATGCATACCTTTACGAGTCTGACAATTTACATACAGTTCACACAATCAGCAAGTTTGATAAATATGATTATGACTCTCAAGTTGAAACAAATACTCTTTCCTAGGAGCAAAGAATTGTTATTGAGCACATGGTATTAATTTTCTTGCCAACTTATGCTTGTAAAACTGAATCAGTGCTTAGCCTTAAAAATGCCAAATAACTTAGATTTTAGAATCATACATATCGGCTAATCTGCTCTGTTGCTCCCCACCCTGTCATTTCCCTCTTCTAAAACTCAAACAAGATAGTGTGATTGACACAAATAAAAGCAAAAGTCATATCTTTCTTACTGCTATATGGTCTTATCTACAACTCAGCATTTCTATATTTTACAAAAGATACCACAATTTGAAGCGATAATATAAGGCAAAGTACTAATCTACAACATATGTATTAGGTGAAACATACTATTATTGCTGGAGTTGCCACCAATATGAAAACATGCTAACAACTAAATATAGGTTTATTTCCAATCTGGTGTTAAGAGCTAGAATTTTAAATATAATAAAAGTTGGGTTCAAAACTGCATGACTATTGGTCAAGTTATTTAACGTCTCAGGTTTCTTATTTGTAAAGTTGTGATAGTTTTTATAGGGCTCTTCTGAGTATTAAAAAGGCATTACATACAAAACTCTTAGCATAATGTCTACATAAAGTTAACAGTTAACAGAACGATAACTAATACTGGCTAGCTGTTAGAGAACTGAAGTTTTAAATAAATGAAGGAGTTGTCCTTAAGGTGCATTCAATGCAACCATGATTTTTAACAATTCTTTTTTGTCACTTTGTTTTTCTAGGGGAAACATTTCCCCTATTTCTCGCCCATTTGTTTTGAATTGTACAGGAGGGTTGTAGGCAGCTGGAACAGTTACGCCATACTGTACCTGCATAAGTCTGACAGCTGATTTTCAAGATTTGGCAAGAATTCCCAATAATTTATTGTCTCAGACACACCTGAGGGCTACCACGTGCCTAGGATCAGTCAGTTGCACTAGGAGACTGCCTCAGGGCTAGGACAGGAGACTCGGAGATGGCAACGGCCGAGAGCCTGCCCTTCCACGCATCAGACACCTGCCCCTCCCCAACCCCGAGGCAGCCACCTTCCACCTGTAGGTCAGAGGAGGTGCTCTTTCTTTTTTTTTCTTTTTTTCTAATTGGTAAAACGTCCACCTCAGAATAGGAGAAAATAGTTGCAAATGAAGCAACTGACAAAGGATTAATCTCCAAAATTTATAAGCAACTCATGCAGCTCAATAACAAAAAAACAAACAACCCAATCCAAAAATGGGCAGAAGCCCTAAATAGACATTTGTCCAAAGAAGATATACAGATTGCCAGCAAACACATGAAAGAATGCTCAACATCATTAATCATTAGAGAAATGCAAATCAAAACTACAATCAGGGGCTTCCCTGGTGGCGCAGTGGTTGAGAGTCCGTCTGCGGATGCAGGGCACACGGGTTCGTGCCCCGGTCCGGGAAGATCCCACATGCCGCGGAGCGGCTAGGCCCGTGAGCCA
>NC_041221.1:62831593-62867810 GCF_002837175.3 Physeter macrocephalus
AAATTTATAAGCAACTCATGCAGCTCAATAACAAAAAAACAAACAACCCAATCCAAAAATGGGCAGAAGCCCTAAATAGACATTTGTCCAAAGAAGATATACAGATTGCCAGCAAACACATGAAAGAATGCTCAACATCATTAATCATTAGAGAAATGCAAATCAAAACTACAATCAGGGGCTTCCCTGGTGGCGCAGTGGTTGAGAGTCCGTCTGCGGATGCAGGGCACACGGGTTCGGGCCCCGGTCCGGGAGGATCCCACATGCCGTGGAGCGGCCAGGCGCGTGAGCCATGGCCGCTGAGGCTGCGCGTCCGGAGCCTGTGCTCCGCAATGCGAGAGGCCACAACAGTGAGAGGCCCGCGTACCGCAAAAAAAAAAAAAAAAAAACCAAAAACTACAATGAGATATCATCTCACACCGGTCAGAGGTGCTCTTTCTTGCTCAAGAAGAGCAAAGCCCAAAACCATCTTGGTAGTGTGGGGGTTTTTTTTGTTTGTTTTTTTTGCGGTACGCGGGCCTCTCACTGTTGTGGCCTCTCCCGTTGCGGAGCAAAGGCTCTGGACGCGCAGGCCCAGCGGCCATGGCTCACGGGCCCGGCCGCTCCGCGGCATGTGGGATTTTCCTGGACAGGGGCCCGAACCCCTGTCCCCTGCATCGGCAGGCGGACTCTCAACCACTGCGCCACCAGGGAAGCCCGGTAGTGTGGGTTTTCACCCAAACTTCTTAGCAGCCCTGAATTCCAAAAAATATTCTACAGCAGAGTTGCTGTTTCCTGAGTGAGCATCTGAATCTTCTGTGGAGTTTGATGAGACCTAGGGGATGAATATTCTGTCCTCCAGAAATATCTGATTCTATCTCCTTTAACCTCTTCTTCTCAGTCCATCTCCCTGCTTGTCGTCTTTCTTTCCATCTTTATAACTAGTGCACAGATTTAAAAATCAACGCAACAAACAAGCGTGCACAGCAATGCTCACTGCAGTACGTACTGCCTATAATACAAAAAAGTCCATCAATAGGAAAATAATTAAATAAGAAATTTGACATACATTGTATGTGGTGATTTAAGAATATTGGTATAGATTTATATGTACTGGAATGTAATAATACATATTCTCCAAAACATATCAAATACAGAAGTCAGTCTTAGAAAAGCATGTGCAGTATACCACTTTTGATTTTAAACATTTCCACAATTCAAATAACTGAATATTCAGCTAAAAATTCTGGAAGGTTATACACCAAATTGTATCCATCGTTAAGTGGTTCCTTCAAGGAAAGCAAGCCTAAGGGAGCATGGAGGAGGACTTTCCCATATTCCACAACGTTTTAAGTATTTTATGACATAAAAGTACTTATTTATTACTTATGTAATAAAACTATACATTAAAAGACAATCTCATGGTAGAAATATTAGGAAATACAGAAGAAGTAGAGAAAATAAAGAAAAAGCACGTGTACTTCTATAACCCAATGTTCATTACTGTTCAAAGTTAATATGTTTTCTATATATATAGGCACACAGTAAATTTTTAAGCATAACTGGGTCTCATCTCATTGACCTGATATTCTAAAATGTTTGAAATATTGAAAAAAGCTGATTTCTGTAAAGAAGCAGTATTAGGAACTGTTGGCTAAAGTAGGCTGTAGCTTCTTTCTGTACAACTTAAAGCTCAGCTGAAAACATGATGCATAGATGGTGCTATAGTCACACAGACACACACACACACACACACACACACACACACACACACAGACACGCAGACACACACACGTTTTCTATGTTCCCCATCCCAGTTGGATTAGGGAAGCTGAAGACTACCTGGAAGACTGCACTGTCTCAAGCTACTGACCTAATTCCTAGCGTTTCAGTCCATTTCCTGCATGACCTCAGAATGTGTCATTGTAAATTCCTTAATAAGACAGCAGTTGCACATTTTGGAATGCGGATTCTGATACATGGTTCAAGTCAATGTTATGGAGGCTCCACCGGACCTCTGTGGGCCTCAATTTCCTCACCTCTAAACTGATCTCTACAGTCCCTTCCAGTGTAAACAGTCTGTAATTTACTAAAAACCACAAAGAATCATGCGGAACTGTCCACCACAATACAGCCGGCTCTGAGTCCTTAAACTAATCCTCAAAGCTGAACTTCCTGCAAAAATGACTTCAGTCCTTCATGGCGTGGGATCTGTCTCCATTCTCTAGGATGCTCACCACATGGTGAAGGAGTGTATCTCTCCATCTACCAACATTTTCGTATTGTTTTTTGCAGTTCATTACCTAAAGATGTTAAAAACAAAGACCCTGTAAAAGCGAGTAGTCACCTGAAAATGTGGCTTTCTCCTTAGGAAAAACAGGGGCAAAAACAGGGGTCCCAGACAGCTATCGTGTGAGAGCAATGATACAGACGATCCCTGATTGTGATCTTCTTTGAAGTTTATTGAAAACAAACTTGAATCCATACCAATCTTGACAGGCATGGAAGTCAGATTCACAAAGAGGAAATGTGAAGCTTCCCCAATGTTATGTTTAATCTCATAATACAATCATGAAACTCATTATAATTCAAGATCTGTACTATTAATATGAAGGAGATAGTATATAACTTTATAATCTTACCCCCAATATAATTACGTAAAATCTTAAAAATAAAATTATAGCCTGATACTATCTGTCATTTTGAAGGGGCAGAATAACAAAAGTTTGTATCAACATCCCAAGAAGTTTATGTGCTAGACATTTTTAATGAAACAGTGATAGAGTAATTTCAAGTAAATATTAATATTCAAATTATTGATTATTTTTATTGAAACTTTATTGTTTATAGAAAAATGAGGAGGAAGCATAGTCCTACCATCTCCAAGGATAATTCATGTTTTTAAATGCTGCCAGGTTATCCATAATATGAAAACTCATTTATGTTTTATTTGCAAAAAAAATTTAAGTCATCAAAATAGACGGTGGGAGCCAATTATGGCTTAAACAGTATTTTATAAAAACTAGAAAATTGTTGAGAAAAATGACTAGAGCATCAATCATTGATGTTCCCTATGTCAGAAGGGAAAGTTGAATGCTGTCCTATCTTTAGGAATAATAATTTCCTGCTGTTCAGTTTTGCATTTTATATGTATGTATACATGATAAGAAGCAGAAAAATAGGTCTGTTTTTAGCAGTCGTGTATAAATTTTATTCAACATCAATTTCAAATTGTTTTGCTATCAAATATTCTGAGTCTTTTGGGCAAAAAGAAATCAGGTAAGAAAATTGGATTTATTTATCTGACCTATCTATTAAATTCAATCCTCTTGTATGTACTTCCTCTACCTTTGTCCATATGGTTATACAATTATCACTAGACGGCTGAATTACTAAACAGTTTTATATATCTTTTCCTCAAAATCAAATTATTCTACAATGGTCCCCTATAGTATAAAATTGAATCCACGATCTTTTTCCTACCATTCAACAATGTCCATGATGCATCCCAGCATGCTCATTAGAAAGTTGACAATAGAATAAAACTCCTAGTACAACAGGAATAGAAGAAGGGTTCCTTATTATGCTAGTGAATAGCTTTCATTCAATATCTATAATTAACAATGAAGCAAATCAGAAACAAGTCAAGGCTACCCACTGTCTCCAATTATTTAATGCTGCTCAGAAAATTCTAACCTAGGTAATTAAATAAGAAAACCAAATACGAAGTACAAAATGTTTGAAAGGAGGGTACAAAATTATATTTTCAGATGATAATTCCGTAACTCAAAATTTCAGGGCAACCAACTAAAATATATAAGAAAGGCAGGACATTTTGATTTATGAGAAAGGCAGAACATTATAAAATGCATATGGTACACAATAGGCTTTCTATATACCAGCAATAACCAGTTAGGAAATAGAGAAAGTATCCCATTTACAATAGCATAAAACATACAAAATATCTAGAAATAAATTTAATAAAAGCTATTAAAGTCTTGTATAAATAATACTATAAAACTTCACTGAAGGACATTAAAAAAAAACTAGAAAAATATACATATATCTAATTTCCTGGATGGGAAGACTCAATATTATAAAGACAGATTAATCTATAACTTTAAGGCAATTAACTTTGCTTAAAATGTTAAAAGGTTCTTAACTATGCAATTTGATTTCTGATACCTACTTTCTTCTTGAAGACATTTTTCTTGGAACTCTGTGACAACTCTTTCTAATTTAGGCTGCCTGCTTTCTAGGCTTATTTCACTGTTGTCATCCTGGGATTTATTTTTGTAAGACAGCTGGGTTGGTTCCAGTGCTCTTCGTATCCTAGGTGAACTGTGTAGAATTCTTGTTGTTTTGTTGTGCTTGAATGTATCTTTGAGCAATATATATATATTTTTTTTTCAGTAGGAAGGATCTATAGGAAGTAAACTGGTAAACTTGAGCCCATATATGGTTTTTTTTTTTCAGTTTTAATTTCCTTTTTTTTTTTTTAAACATCTTTATTGGAGTGTAAAGCCCATATATGTCTAAATGCATCTTTAGTTTGTCCCAACACTTGATAGTTTGGCTATCAACTTAGGGCTCTGCTTAATCTTCCTCAGAACTTTGAAACATTGCCTAGTCTGTCCCAGCTTCCAGCTTTGCTGATGAGAAGTCTGATACCTTTGAAAGATCCTTTGTTGTTCTCTAGAACCTTTTAGGATCAATTTCTCATCCTTGGAATTCCAAAATTTTATCAGCATGTGTCTCAGTTTGTTTTTTTTTCCCCTGTCGGGCATTGGATGAACCTTTCAATCTGAGGACTTGAATCACTCTTCATGTCAAGGGGTTTTTGTTTGTTTGTTTGTTTGTTTTTTCCAATCATTTTTTTCCTGTTTCTTCTCACTTCCCTACTGCCATCTCACTCTTCCTATCTCTTTTCTACCATATTTTGTATCCCTCTCTTTGTTCTACATTCTGTGAGATTTTGTTTGACTAATTCAGTCTCCAAGCACACTCAGTCTTTTATCCAATCTTCCTATTTTTTTCAGCATCCTGCTCCTATTTCACAGAAACCTGAGCATACTTAATGAATGTACTCTTCCCCTAATCTCTGAAAATTTAATATTTTAAGGGTTTTTTCCTATACCTTTTATCATCTCTGTTTCTTCTGGAAACAGAAGACAAATTTTCTTTAGAAAAATACATTTGTTTTGTTCACTCATGAGTTTCCTTTTGTTCTTGCTATTGGTTTTCTTCAAAGGCCTCGGGATCCTTTGCTGACTGTGAATATTTACAATTTAAGAACTAGGAGTTTCTCAGGAGTTTCATAAGTAGTTGTGTAGCACTTGTAAACGGCTTAATTAGCAACTTAATGCAATTTCAATAAAAATTCTAGTAGGATTTTTTGGGGAGGGCTTCACAAATTGATCATAAAATTAATTTTTATAATTTTTAAAGTAATATTTAGAAATTAGCAAGACCAAGTGGGAATAACTGGGAAATTGTGAAAAATAAGATTAATTAAGAGGGCACATGTTCTCCCAGATACTAAAATGTATTTTTTATACATACTCATTATACCATGGTGCTTTTTATATAGGAACAGGCTATAAAGATTAAAAACAGAACCAGCCATCCTTAAAATTAGTAAAATATAGAAGCGACATCTCAAGCCAATAAGGAAACTATGGATTATTTAATAAATAGTGTTCTGAAAATCTAGGAAACCTAGGTAAAGACTATCAGAGCCCTGACTTCCAATAAAATATATTCCATAATTATTAAAAATTTAAACATGTAATGTAAATCCATAAAGGACTACAGTAAAACATAGGTATGTATATTGGGGTAGGAAAAGACTTGCTAAGGATATATAAAATATATCTATATGCTTTAATATATTTATATATAGGGCTATATATAAACAGTTTAAAACTTCTGTTTATTAAAATAAAGTATCCATAAATGGGAAAATATAAATGGGGCTGGGATGGTAGGAGAACAAAGAATAAAATATTCAGAGAGAGTTAAAAACGATCTTGTATATATAAAATCATTCTGACTTTTGCAAGGGCATCTATACAGGAGAGTAAAAAATAAACAAGTTAACGAAGAATGAACTCTTATTGTCCCCATTTTACACGTGAGAAAACTGAGGCTCAGAGGTTATATAACTTGCTGAGGATCACATAGCTAAAAGTGGGGAGCTGGGATTTGAACCTAAGGAATTCGGTTTCAGAGCCCATCTTTCAGCCCTGTGCTGTCCTGCCTACTCCAGCCAAGCCTCTTGTACACATTTTACATCTCTTATAAGACTTTGCTTATAATGTCTCCCAACCCAGAATCCATACCTCTTCCTTTCTTTCTGCCCTACCTATTCTGTTTGTTTTTCCATACCCAGTTCAATTACCTTCTCCACACAGGTTTTCCAACAATTCAGACCTTCTTGGAATTCTCTCCTACCTTGGATTTGGGAACCACTCTCCTGATTTTCTGCCTACTTCTCAGTCACTCTTTTTCAATCTCTTTATTGGATTCATCTTTCTCTACACTTCTTTTCTCGACCTACTCATTGCCCCTGTGAGTAAATTACCCCCAAAACTGCAATATCTACCTACTTATGTTCTGAAAACTACAGTTTAAATTGCTCTTCCACATTCCAGAAATCTCCACCTGAATGTGCACAGACACCTCACACTCTGTATTTCCAACACTGTTACTTACTCTGTCTGCTGCCTTGCTATGGAGAGATCTCTTACTGAGATGCCACAATCACTCACCCAGTTACTGAAGCCAGAAATCCAAGCATGCTCCTTGAGTCCTCTCTCTCTCAAGCCCAAACCCCTGGGCATCACTAAGTTCTGACTGTTTTACTTCATAAATAACTATTGGATTTATTTCTTCTCTTCTGAATTCCCTTAGTTCAAGTCCTCTTTGTTTCATGTGTGATTATTGCAGTTTTCCTGGTGCCTGTCTTTCCCCTATTCACCCTGATTCTATCTCCATATCAGCATTTCTCAAATTTAAGAGGTCACAGATTTCTAAGTACACTTTACAACTCTCAGAGGCTTATGCTGTCTATATGAGAAATTTTGTAGCTAAAAGTTACACACCTTGACAATTCCAGTGCGCTCAATAGGTGTTTGTTAAATGGACCAATGACCTCTATCTGTATTTATCTTTCTTTTTTCTACTGCAATTCATTCATTCATTCACTAATAATCATTTATTTGTTAGTGTGAGTGAACCAAAGGTGAATTAGACATCATCCTGGCCCCTATAGAGCATAATTTTTTTCTCTAATCATTCAGTCCTGTAGGTCTTAGCTTCAAAAGAATAGCAAGAACTCATCATATTATCTTCTCTGTTCCTCACAGTTCTTAGACCACTGTAGAAATTCAATCCACATTTGTGGAATAGCCTTATTTTGCCTTAAGACGATGCCTATTAATGTATACTAACATCAGAAGACCCTGCTGTGTGGAAACCCCCAGTGTTATACTTCAAGCAATTGTGGCAATTTATAGATTTTTCTGGCGTAAATGTACTAAGTGGGCTGGAGGATGGAATTATGAGTTCAGAAAAGAAACAGAGGCTGTGCATAATTTCAGGTTATCAGCTTAGCTCTGAGGGTGATATGGTTTCACCAAGATAAATAGACTAATCTGTATTGAGTTCTAATCAACATTATGTATTAGTTTTACAATGTTTAGGGATTTTTTTTTAGGGATTAATTATTCAATATTTATAGACGAGGAAATCAAAGCTATTAATCTAGGCTGATAGGTATGATTACAAAAATCACTTTTAGTTCTGGCAGCTCTACCTCTTATTTCTGGTAACATGTTATTGCTCTTTAAGAGTAAATAATCAGAAAAGATTGCAACAGAGCTAATATTTATTGAGCACTTATATTGGATAAGCTCAGTTTTTAGTACCTTTTAAAACCTTTTTAGGTATTAATTCATTGAATCTTCACAACTCTTATTATACCCATTTTATTGCTGGAGAAACTGAGGCATAGAGAGCCTTAGTGATTTGCCCAGGGTAACTCAGCTAGTTAGCGTGGAGCTGGAATTTAAGCACGGATAATCTGTACTTTTTACAATTGTACTGTGCTGCCTATAAAAGCAGTACTAGATGGATTGTTACAAAACCAGGTCTTTAATCTTGAATTCGCCATATAAATAATAGTGAAATAAATTTAAGGATGTCATTTGATTATTTGAGTTTCACTGTCCTTGCACTCCTTACAGCCTATGAGGAGAAGCCTTTACATAGTCTTTTATAAACTGAAAAGTGTCATAAATTCAAGGAATTTTTTTACAGTACACTAAATCATTTTAAAGAGTCTGAAAAAAAAGAGTCTTCGAGAAAAGTCCACATGAAGGCACAGATGAGGTGAGACACCAGCATGGAATGTTTAAGCTCCCACTAAACATATTAAGCTACATGTTTTATTGCTAAACCCAAGGGAGAGATTCGATGGGAGGAGAGTAGGAAGCAAGAAGGTAGGAAGCCTGGCTATTTAGAGAGGAATATACATTATTTTCTTGATCATTTTAAGAACGTTAACAATTACTATAGGATAAGCAGAGTTAAAGGGGTTTCGAGAAGGAGTTAAACTAGAAAAATACAGTCAAACTGTTAAAAATTATCAGAAACATCTGTAAAATCATATATAGTTTCATCATATATCTTTCTTTTAAAAAAATTCATGTTCTAGGTAATTGGTATTAGCAATCGGGTGATGAACACTGCTCATGTTTTATGCATAGAACAATTGGTGCCATGTCTAATGCATTTGGCATTAGCCTAGGAGTTAAAAAACGTGAGTTCTGTGCACAGCTTGGGTCCATGTCAATAAAGAAGCAGCCATTTCCCTCTGGGGAGATCTGTCTCCTCCAGTGACAAGGAGTATGTTAATGCCCTGGCCACCTCTCTATCTCGAAAGTTTAAAGTTCTTTAAACTCTTTACAAGATAAGCGATACACAGACATACTGGCCTGAGAAGCATTACTACCATCTCTTTTATACACAAGAGCAACAATAAGGAAAAATATCTCAAAGGCAGTCCCAAATTATAAAAATGTTGAGAAGGGATGCAAAAGACTATAGGATAGGAAACAAGAACACTGACACTGAATCCAAACTAATAATTGCATTCTATATACTACAGATTCTCAGAAGTTTCCATCATTGAGTCCTCTAGAGTATTATTAGCCTTCCTCATTGACAGGTTGTGGCACATATTGTATCTACGGGGCCTTTGGTTTCCTAAAAGGTGCTTGAAAATGCCTTTTAGAAAACACTTGTCACGAAGAAGCATAACAACAACAAAAAGAAAGTTCAAATATCCACGAAACATATGAAAGAGCACTCACCCTCATTAGTAATCAGGGAAATGCAATGATCTCATTATAAAATCTCCATATTTGAAACAAATTAGAAAGTCTGACAACACAATGTGTTTTTTGGCTAAGATGTGGAGCTACAGGAATTCCCATACACTTTTTATGCACTTTATCAAATACTTTCCCCTTACATAGCAAGGTTAAAGACATGCATGACCCAAGATTCCATTTCTTGGTATACTCCCCCACAGAAATGCATGCTAATAAGCACTAAGATACGTGTAAATGAAAATCCATAATATCTTTATTCATAATATTTTCCAACTGGAAACTGCCCAACTTCCTAACAAGAGAAGATGGGACAAATAAATTGTGGTAACTTTATACAACACAACACGATATAGTCATGAAAATGTGTGGTCCTCAGCTACATGCAATATTGATGAATATTACCAGTATAACATTGTGGAAAAGAAGCAAAACATAAAAGTATCCACAAGATGAGCCTATTTACATAAAATACAAAAACAAACTAAATTGAACTCCTTTGTTTTGGGATGGATGCTTTAAGTGGTAAACCATACCATAAAGACAAGCAGGAAAAGAAAAAATTAGGACAGTAGTTATCTCTTTGGAGATAGGAAACAGAAATAGGGTGATTCAGAGGGATGATTAAAATAGGTGTTTACTTTAAAATTATTGGTTAAACTTAACACTTAGGTTTTATGTATTTTATGAATGTTTTTATAGTTCATGATTTAAAAATTTACAAAGATACTATGAAGCTATGGTAATCAAGGCATGTGGTATTGGAGAAGGAACAAATAGATCAGTGGAACAGAACAGACAGCTCCCAAATAGATCCATATAAAGTCAACTGATCTTTGACAAAGAAGCATGATCTTCAACAAAGACAATACAATGGAGGAAAGATGTTATTTTCAATAAATGGCACTGGAACAACTAGACATTGCAAAAAAATAAAAAAAATAATAATCTAGACACAGACCTTATAAAATTAACTTCACAAAAATTAACTCAAAATGGGTAACAGACCTAAATGTAAAACACAAACTATAAAATTCCGAGAACATAACATAGGAGAAAAACATGACCTTGGGTTTCGTCATGACTTTTTAGATACAACACTAAAGGCATAATCCATGAGAGAAATAATCGATAATCTAGACTTCATTAAAATTTAAAATTTCTCTTCTGTGAAAGACAATGTTAAGAGAATGAGAAGACAAGCCACAGACTGGGGAGAAAATATTTGCAAATGACACATCTGATAAAGAACTGTCATTCAGAATATACAAAGAAATCTTAAAACTCAACAGTAAGAAAACAAGTAAGTTGATTAAAAAATAGGTGAATTCCTTAAGAGGCACATTTCATAAGCAGATGAAAAGTGGCTCCAAATATGTCATCAGGGAAATGCAAGTTAAAACAATGAGATATCACTACACACCGATTAGAATGGCCAAAGTCTGTAACTCTGTCAATGCCAAATGCTGGTGAGGAGGTGGAGAAGCAACAGGAACTCTCATTCATTGCTGGTGGGAATGCAAAATGGTTTGGCCACTTTGGAAGACAGTGTGGCAGTTTCTTACAAAACTAAACATACTTTTACCATGTGATCCAGCAATAGCACTACTTGGTAGTTATCCCCCAAACACTGAAAACTTGTGTCCACACAAAAATCTGTACATATATGTTTATTGCAGCCTTATTCATAATTGCCAAAACTTGGAAGCACTAAGCTATCCTTCAGTAGGTGAGTGGATCAATAAACCGTGGTACATCCAGACAATGGAG
The DNA here is from genome assembly GCF_002837175.3 of Physeter macrocephalus. Taxonomy (NCBI): domain Eukaryota; kingdom Metazoa; phylum Chordata; class Mammalia; order Artiodactyla; family Physeteridae; genus Physeter; species Physeter macrocephalus. Next base: position 62,842,735 of record NC_041221.1, read on the forward strand.
TATTATTCAGCACTAAAAAGAAATGAGCTCTCAAGCCATGAAAAAACATGGAGGAACCTTAAATGTATACTACTAAGTGAAAGAAGCCAAACTGAAAAGGTTACATGCTGTATGATTCCAGCTATATGACTTCTGGAAAAGACAAAAACTATAGAGACAGTGTTAAAAAGATCAGTGGTTGCCAGTGGGGGAAGGGAGGGGAGGAAGGCATAACAGGTGGAACACAGAGGATTTTTAGGGCAGTGAGAATACTGTGTATGAAAGTATAATGGTGAATACACGTCATTATACATTTCTCCCAACCCAAGAGTGAGCCCTAATGTAAACTGTGGACTTCGGGTGATAATGATGTATCAGTGTAGGTTCATCAGTTGTAACAAATATACCACTCTGGTGGGGGTGGGTTGATAATAGGGAAGCTATGCATGTATGGGAGTAGGGGGTACATGGGAAATCTCTTCCACTCAATTCTGCTGTCAACCTAAAACTGCTCTAAAAAATAAAGTCTAGGGCTTCCCTGGTGGCGCAGTGGTTGAGAGTCCGCCTGCCAATGCAGGGGACAGGGGTTCGTGCCCCGGTCCGGGAAGATCCCACATGCCCCGGAGCGGCTGGGCCCATAAGCCATGGCCGCTGAGCCTGAGCGTCCGGAGCCTGTGCTCCGCAACGGGAGAGGCCACAGCAGTGAGAGGCCCGCGTAACACAAAACAAAACAAAAACCAAAAAATAAAAACAAAAGACAAAAACCTGAACACATGTGGATTCTTGGAAGTTCACAAAAATTTTACAAAGCCTAAAAAAGATTAATTTGCGGAGGGCTTCTCTGGTGGCGCAGTGGTTGAGAGTCCGCCTGCCGATGCAGGGGACACGGGTTCGTGCCCCGGTCCGGGAAGATCCCACGTGCCGCGGAGCGGCTGGGCCCGTGAGCCACGGCCTCTGAGCCTGCGCGTCCGGAGCCTGTGCCCCGCAACGGGAGAGGCCACAACAGTGAGAGGCCCGCGTACCACAGAAAAAAAAAAAAAAAAAAAAAAAAAAAAGATTAATTTGTGGAAACTTTTAGTTCTATTTCATCTGTATAAGTGCTGATGAAGACCACCTGGTGAATGATTCAGAGGTTTAACATAAAGAGTCTCCTTAAATAATATGTACTTACGAGGGGGAAAAAACCCCAAAGCCAAAATTGCAAAAGGAAAAGCACTGAAGACTTTTCTCTCCAAAACTGCCAAGCAAGTCTGGTTTAACTGAAATTGATGGCAAAGACAACAGAGCACACAATTGAATTTTAATCTTAATGATCTCTAAGCTATATTTGAAACAAAAACATACATGTGAGAGTTCTTCAAGATGTTGGACATGAATCTGTTTTCATAATTCAAAAGCATGCTTTGCTTATGAATCTCTTTTAACAAGCTTTGGTGGGGGATTCTTTTCTTCCAGATGTTTGCTGTTGTACAGACGCAACCTCCATCTCTCTACACACGATTTAAAACACAGTTGGGGGGGTGGGCTGAATTGGGAGATTGGTACTGACATATATACACTATTGATACTATGCATAAAATAGATAACTAATGAGAACCTACTGTACAGCACAGGGAACTCTACTCAATGCTCTGCTGTGACCTAAATGAGAAGGAAATCCAAAAAAGAAGAGATATACGTATACATATAGCTGATTCACTTTGCTGTACAGTATAAACTAACACGATATCGCAAAGCAACTATATACCAATGAATATTAAAAGAAAAAACACAGTTGTAAAGAGCATATTTATTTTACAAAATGGTAAGAGGACAGAATTCAAATAGATGGTCTATAGGTTTGTAAAATGATGAGCACCTAAGTCTCGTAAAGTCCTACAGATAGTATCTATTCATCTGAAGAAAGTTCTCTTACTACTTTTCAAACCTGAAAGAATTTTCTAGTCTTAAAACATTATTAAGTAGGCCAATTAATAATTTTGGTAGAAAAGAAAGTCTCCTAAATCATAGACATGAGAAATATTTTTTTCAGATACATTTTCATTTAAAATCCCTGTTTAGGCAATTTACAGGAGGCAAGATTGTTTAGTGGTTGAGAGGATGGTCTCTGGAGTCAGACTTGGATTTAAATCCCAGCTCTACCATTTACTAACTTAGACAAGTCATATTACCTCTCTATGACTCAGTGTCTACCTCTGGTGTTCTTTGAAGGACAAAAGTAAATGTCCCACATAAAGGACTTTTTGCAAAACTCCAAGCAAATAATGAGCACTCAATAAATGTTAGCTATCGTCAGCAGCAGGATCTTCTAGAATCTTGTTGATCTTTCATCCAACTTGTTTGATCACTTTTTTTCTAGGTCCTCTTCCAAGCCACCTTCCTCCTCAGCTATAGTTTCCCTGGATTTCTAGCAAAGATGGGGAAACTACACATGCTTATTTTCTCCTCTTTCTGACACCTCACGAAAATGAAAGTAAGAGAATAAAAACACACAAATCCACAAAGGCGTAGATAATGAGGGAGGAGAGATCATCAAAGGAGAAATTTCAACGATTTTTAGAAAGGAGAGAGTGGATGAGAAGTAGAAACTGCCTTAGCACAATTGAGAAGATGATTACAGAGAGCAAATTCCAAGGGAAAGTGAACCAACACGTTCTACCCAAACCCAGAGATGCAGAGGTTAGAGGCAGCATACACTAAGGAAGGCAGGAGTTTAGTGAGAGGCTGAAAGTACATTAAAATTATATGGAGACTTTGGATCCCAACTATTTCCCTCTCCTGTTGGAGACTAAATCTTACCTTTTTTGGAGAAAATAAGCTAGAGAGACATCAAACTGAGGACATCAGGCACTGTGGCAAACAAGGTCACACCCAAGGTTGAAAAACAGATGCTTAACTGCAGAGTTCCCAGTAAGACATACAAACTCCTTATAAGCCATGTTCCCCAAACACTAGCAGTCAGGTATGTATGCCCTCAGTTGCATATCTTCCAGGCAGAAATTGGAGAATCTTGTCATGATGACACTTCAGAATTCCCAAAGAATAACCCAGCTGAACAACCAATCATGCTATAGTGAAACTCTGCAGTTGACAAGCCCCGTCCATGTTCAAAGAACTTTGGTGGTATATTTGTTGTTGTCATCATCGTTGTTGTTTGGTTGTCTTTGTGTTTGCGTGCGTGCGTGCGTGTGCGTGCGCGTGCGCGTGTGCGTGTGTGTGTGTGTGGTGTGTGAGATCTTTAGATATGAATGGACAGCCTCTTGAGGAAATTATCCAGAATAAAGAAGAGAGACTAGTATAAGCAGACCACATCAACAGAATAAAGAAATCCACAGGAAACAGACAGAGGAAAACCTCTAAAGAACTATCATTTGTGTACAAAGATAATGCATTCCTGACATAAGAATAGATGCTGTTAAAAAGGCAACAGCAGAGGACAAGAAAGTACTGAAATTGAAAAATAAAATGGCCAAAATGAAAATTTTAATAGAAAGGTTGGAAGATAAATTTGAAGAAATTTCTATAAGGTATAACAAAACACCAAAGAGATGAAAAAGAAGAAGAAAAAAGTGAGGAGATTAAAGGATCTGATCTAGGAGGTCCAACATTCAACTAACGAATCCCAGGAAGAGAAAACAGAGAAAATGGAAAAGGTAAAATTATGGATGAACTAAGAAAAGAAAACAAATCCAGAATTAAAGGACCCATATGTCTGGAGTGAAAAGATCTAGTGTGCGCCCAGGACAGCGGATGAACACCCAGACCAAGACAATTGATCATGAAGTGTAGAGATATCAGGGATGAAGAGAAGTTCATAAAATTTTTTTACAAAGAAAAATAGGTTTTGAATAGACATTGGGATGTCACCAATGTTAGAAAACAATGGAAGGATGCTTGCAAAATGTTGAGAAAATATATTTGTAACTTACAATTCAATTACAGTTAAAACATGCCTGAGATGCCTGAGGGTTCAAATGAAAGACTGGTGGAACCCAAGTAGACACAAAAGATGCCCCAAGAGGGAATCTCAGAAGCTAGGTTTTATCCTCAACTTTGAAACTAAATGTAGAAACACAGGAATGAATGATGGGTACTCTTAGCACTTCTCTGAGACTCTGGAGTCCTGAGACAATTTCTTTTTTGTTAACCTCATTGGGTCAGGGTCTCAAGAGGCTGAGCAAAGCGATGAACTCTGACCAACTTTGTGCTTCTGAAAAAGTGTACTATTATTTTCATACAGCTGATACCTCTGAAAAGATGGGTCAGTGATCAATATGCAGTAAACAATGAAAGCCCAGTACTCATTCTGAAGTCAGTTTCGCTTAGACTTTGTATATTACCAGCAAATTTTGCAAGTCATTAAAAAAATAAAAAAGAAGGACTTTTGCTAGTAACTAATGACCCAGCATTCAACTCTCTGGTATGGCAAAAGTGAAGAAGTGACTGTTTATTTTTATGCTTATTAAGTTACAACGGAAACATTGTATTTACAATCCCATAATGTGGTGTTTTTAGATGCTAATTCTTACCTAAAAAGGAATGGGACAAAAAATAGACTAAGACAAAAAACAAAAACCCTCCTTGGTATGCTAGTATTCTTTTACAAAGGATCCAGGTTATCACAGTAATTGATTCCCTCTTTTACACTAGGGGTATTACTATATTAAGCGGCTAAAGGATAAACTTAGGTAACAGTGGAGCTATAGTTCTTTCAGAAATGAGATGATTAAATAGCTATGTGTGCCAAGAAAACTGAACATATCTATTGTACCCTCTCATTATTTCTGGCCACCTACCAGCAGTCAGTAAACTTGGGTAACCACCTTCTTCTGATATCACTTCAAGTCTACTCTTGAGTTCTTCTGGTATTACCTCAGCTACCAGAAAAAAAAAAAAAATGAAGAAAATATTTTCTTCACTATGTATACAATATGCTCAACTGTTTATAACATTCAAGTTTTCCCCCCTAATTTTCCATGCCATTTTTATAATTAGCTAAGACTGATAATAATAGATTAATAAGTATGAAATCATTTTAATAATCATTCCTACTTAAAATAAGGAGAGTTTCCAAAAACCAAACCTGAAACAGAATCCAGTCCAAGCTGTCCAACAGGCTATGCCACTGGTTCTCAACTCATTCCTGATGAGGAATGATTGCTTTTTATTTCCCTCAAATGTTCTTTATTCATTTCACAAATGCTTCTTAATTGTGTATCATGTACAAAGCACTGTGCTGGTTACTGCAGAGAAAAGTAAGAGGATAAAAACATCTAGTGTTTTCTTTCAAGATGGAGATAAGTGATCTGTGTGGGAGTCCGTTGTAGGGGCATCAAGTTGTGAACAAAGGTGGGCCCTAGCGATGGTTAACTTGATAATTAGTGTAATGTGGTTTGTTTGCCCTGCTCCCTTTGCTGTGGCAGTCCTTCTGAGCTATAAACAGACATAACTGGCCTAGAGTTCAGGCATGCAATAAGACTTCAGAATTTACTAGTTAGCTGTGGTTGATCTGTCATGACGTCCATACACAATGAGAAGTTGCTATCTCATGAAGAAATAGGCCTGTATCGCTAGTGAGCAATTGGTCGTTACGGATGCCCAGCATTCGGTTTTTCCTTTCCTTGGAAAACAATACCCTGATTCCCTTCAGGGAACCTGCTCACTGTTAGGTGGGGTCACTGTGATTGGCTGTAGTGTCTACAACCTTATTGTATGGGAGCTACTAGAGAGAGGAGCTCTTTTTTTTTGTTGGATGAAAAACCTGGAAAGATACAGCTCTAGGATTCTGACATTGGTGCTGTCCCCAGGTGTATGGAAACTGGGGATGAAGCCAAAAATGGAGAGAGTTCTGATAATAGGACCCATAGACTAACCCTCATAAACAAGTCTAATCCAAATGGTACCCATACTTTACCTAAAATCTCATGGAACCCCATTAAGTGCAGAGATGAAGTCATCAATATACAACATGTAGGAGAAATGCAGCCAGGACATTTTACTGAGTGTGAAAACAAGTGTGTAACAACTGCTTATGGGTGTGTGATATGTCGATGTTGCTTTTTTAATTGACTAGAGAGTATGCTCAAGGGAATGGAAGAAACAGAGTTGGCTATCAATGAGGGGAAATATTTCAGTAAATGTAAGACTTCAAAATAGATTTTTTAAAAAGAAATTTTCTCTCTCTGAAAGTGGATATGGAACTGGAAAATGACAAAGGTTGTGATTATCGACACACACAAGTCAACAAGCAAAACCAACCAAACAGGAAAACTTTAAGGTATGTGAAAATGGAAGCAACTCTTCTGATACCCCCAAAACACAACTTTACGAGACTGCCTGGGTTATGTCTTCTGACTGGTAGGTGGTAACGTCATGTTGGTACTTTTATTAAACCACAGCAACGTCTGTCTTCCTAAAAAACAGTTCCGGTACTTTAGAAAAGTGCAATATGAAGTTTCAGATTAGTGCTGGGCTTAACAGAGCTTTAACAGATTTTCAAAGCACCTGCACACTAGATTTCACAAATATCCTATCCCTCCTAACACCTCCATTCTGAACATACATGAAAACAAATCACAACAAAGCACTGTCATTGAAGAACACTATTACCTGCAAATTATAATCTGAGAAAGAGAATCACTGAAGCAAAACTTAAAAAAAGAATCGTATAATTATCTTAGGAGAGAATTTTTTTCTTACATATAAATTTTCTTCCCAATGAGTATGCACAAAAGCAACCTATGGGCACTCATGTGGTTTCTTTTTAGGCTTTGCCTGCTTATGTTAAAGAATAGAGGAGAAGAATCTGCTTAAAAGCCAAATGCACTGATAAATGTTTACCGATAAAATCTTCCAGATGGGACTACTTTCAAGGAAGGTCAATTACAAGACTCATGTCTCTCCTTTTAATGATATCCTTTAATGATTCCCTTCCTCTCCCAGAAAATTAAATCACAAAAACAACTTAGTCTGAGAATGACCCAGTAATCCTCATAATCACATTGCAATGACAGACAAGGAGATCAAAGCACAGGTGTACTGAAAACTAGAGGTTTCCATTCTATAAAAATGTGAACTTGCTACAAACTAAGACCAACAGTACTTTTAGCTCCCCAAATCCCAACAACTTCCAATATTTTAAAAATTCTGTAGTTTCCTTGATTGATAAACTTCCCTTGATTTTCTCCCTCCCAGTTTGTACCAAACACTGGCAATTCTTTACTTATTGTGGCTGTGTTTTCATAAATTCATTCATTCATTAATTTTAGATATTTGGTGAATTATGTTGCACCTCATAGCTCCAAAAACTTCCAGGCATATTATAAGCTATTGTCTCCAAAATTGCAAAGAGAGAACCTAGTGATGTAAAATAATATAAAGGTAACCTGATACCAATACATTAGTTAGAAATTGAATTAGGTGGCTAGTAGTGGCTTCAATGAGAGAGGTTTATTTTTGTCTCATATGAAGAAAATCCAGAGGTAGGCCAAGGCTGAATGATGACACTATTTTCACCAGAGAACCAGGCTCCTATTCTCTTTCTGCTCCACCATCCTTAAGATATGCCTTGTATTCTCAGGACCATTCAGGTTGCAAGATGGCCACTGGTGCTCCAGTCATCACATGAACTATCCCAAGTCAGTACTACAGGAAGAGGAGCAAGGGTAAAAGGGAGTGCTTCTGGGCAGGAGGTCTCTCTGCTTACATTTCCTTAGCTACATCTATTTCTAAAGGAGGCTAAGAAATGTTGTCTTTAGGCTTGGCAGATGCCAACCAATATAATTAAGATTCACTTTGTAACCATCATTATACTGGTCACCAACTGAACAAATCTGTTGAGGATATTTAGTCATCATTAGCAGTCTCTGCCATACCACAGAATCGCTGATTTCTCAATATTGGGTGGAATTTGGTCTGATCCCTTGCTTACAGATAGAGAAACTGAGAACAGAAAGATTAAAAAGTTTTCCCCAAACTACAGAACCAGTTAGCCAAAGAACTAGGAGCAGAATTCACACACTTGATCTATCACTAAAGATCTTGTCCTTTGCCAACAATGCAAACTCCAATGAGGTTAGTGCAGGAACTTCAGCTAACCAGCATGAATAATAACACATCTTAATTCCTGGGCCAACCTGGTGACTCACACTGCAGGCTTTACGGTTATAACTGCTCACAAGCTATAACATCCACCCTCTTTGGTTATGAAGTGAGAATCGCCATATTTACCACAAGTCATATACGTGTTTATACTGTCAGTAAATTACCAAGAAAATGAGAGCTATGCCTTATAATGTGACAGTTATGTTTGTAGGAAAGCAGAATGTTCCACATTCATGGGCAAAAATTGGTACTTGAACTTTATGAGTGGACTCCAGATCTTTTATGGTGGTGGCTTTTTAAGCACACACACAAACACATCATTATGGTGTCTCCTGAAACTGACATTCTCAAAATAGTGTCCACCATTATACAAAGGAGGTTTGAATGTTTTGAAGCCTTTTTTCTTTTAAGCCATTGCTTCTAATCCTCTTATCTCTTGCTGAACTACAGTCATCAATCACTTCCTCACACTCTCCTCCCAGCAGCATTCTCAACCAAATACAACCACGATGGTAAGTCACTACTGTACATTTCCTTCAGTGCTTTGAACTACATAGGCTCCTGCTCTCATGTTTTACTTGTTTTATGGCTTAAGCATGTTGAGAGCAGGGTCTATACCATCTTTATTGTCCATAACACTCAGCATATGGTACAGATGCCAATTTTCTTTCACAATGCCGTGCTTAGAACGTTTTAATGCTCTGCCAAACTGGTCTCCCTCCCTGTTTCCAGGGGCTTCACTGATCCTTTTTTCTCAGTCTCATTCACCACCTGTTCCACCTAGGTCACCTAAGTGAGTTCTCAAAAATATAGAACACAGCAAGCTATACATATATTTGGTGGTGCACCACTATCTGTAAATATAAGTTTAAAAATTTAGAAGGTGGCCTACACCTGCATTCATACCTAATCGTATTCCTTTCCATTCCATCTGTTTGTACCCTATATACTACTAGCTACTCAGAAATAATCATCTCTTTCTTCATATGTCTGTGACTTTATAATGCTGTTCCCTGTCTGAAATGCCCTTCTTTCTTTTATTTATGGAGAGGTTCCAAATGGCCTCTAAGGTGTAAGTCAATTACTATCTACAGTATGTATATCCAGCCTTTTCTAGAAGACAGGGAAGCTTGGACAGCAAACGAGTATATCTTTACAAGCGCTTCCAGTTTTACAGCTTTTCTATTGAGTTTGGAAAACCCTCTGAGTGTAGAGGCTGTGTTATTTCATCTCGCTGTGGGTCCCAGTTCTGACACACAGGAGATACTCAATAGTCTGTTAAATGAATAACTGTCAGTTTCCCTAGCTAGCCTTGAATACTTTTCTTTCGAGTCTACCTGCTTGTCATAATAGATCTTGTCTCACTTGATTCTATATCCACAGAGGCTGGCATAATACTTAGATGTAAATATTGTCACATCTCTTTTGTTTTTCCAGTTAATCACTGGAGCCTTTCAGTAGGAAATCCAGTCTCACCCTCCTTGAAAACTCCCCCTTCTTGGTTATTCAGTCTAAAGTAGAGCCTTGCTTCTAAGCTTCAGGTGGAGAGAGGACTGCCAATTAGCATGAAGGCTTCTGCCATCGCCATGTGGTATCACAGCTGAACACTGGTCCTGTGAAGTTCTATGTCCTGCTGGTTCAGGACTCCCCTGGCTTCTAGGATGCACCAGCCTCAAACTCCAAGACTGTAGCTCTTTGATCACTCTCGCTTATTTAGACAAAAGTCAGCCCTCATCATCAACCTTAGGTCATTGCCTAGAGCAGGCAGCTCAGGCTTCCCCTTCATCCTGATGTGTTAACCCCTTCAAGGCCTGTTGTATCAACATTCTCTCCTGACCACAGAATGCGTGACGCCACCTTGATCCATTTAATGTGTTTCCCTTACTTCTCATTTCAGAGAAAAAGTTGAGGGTTCAGTCTCTTTTTCTCCTAGTACACTCCCAAATTCTTAGGTAAACTGGTCTACTCTCTCTTTAAATATTGCCAAGGAGAGGGGCGGGTTTTAATGAAAAGGGGGAGCTCTTTTCACATTCTTTCTCTGAAGAAAGAGATGCCTGGCCTAATATTTACATAACTAAGGGACTTCACTTAGTGATTTTTTTCAAAAGCTAATAAATAAATGAACCCCCAAGAGGTTTCCAATAATAGACTGAGAAGTGCAAGCATAGAGTCAGAATTTCTGCCTCTCAAGTCATCCTCTTACATATGCATGAAGATGCTTACTGAAGTTAACAGTCATTTTTTCCAAGTCCTTTTTTCGTAGAACCAGTAATTTATGACCATAAAGACAAGGTAGGATTAGGACAGTTGAGCAACCCTTGTCCTAATTGTCCTTTCCTGCATGGCCAAGGAAACAGTGAGTCTGATAATCAACCATTTTAAAAAGGTGCATGGCCCTACCAATCTCGTAAGGCAAAAAGAGATTCATTCCATAGTGAAGATCTGGCATTCCAGGGTCGGATTGGAGGGCAGCAGAGGACGAATACAATAACAATAAATTTCAATTAGATGACAAAGTCAGCCATAGATCACTGTGCCAGCAGCATCTTTTCTACTAAGGACTGGGAAAGGTGGCTATATGGAAAAAGAATTAAAAAAAAAAAAGTTGATGTATGCATATGTATAACTGATTCACTTTGCTGAACACCTGAATCTAACACAACAGTGTAAATCAACTATACTCCAATAAAAATTAAAATATACTACTAGCTACTCAGAAATAATCATCTCTTTCTTCATATGTCTGTGACTTTATAATGCTGTTCCCTGTCTGAAATGCCCTTCTTTCTTTTATTTATGGAGAGGTTCCAAATGGCCTCTAAGGTGTAAGTCAATTACTATCTACAGTATGTATATCCAGCCTTTTCTAGAAGACAGGGAAGCTTGGACAGCAAACGAGTATATCTTTACAAGCGCTTCCAGTTTTACAGCTTTTCTATTGAGTTTGGAAAACCCTCTGAGTGTAGAGGCTGTGTTATTTCATCTCGCTGTGGGTCCCAGTTCTGACACACAGGAGATACTCAATAGTCTGTTAAATGAATAACTGTCAGTTTCCCTAGCTAGCCTTGAATACTTTTCTTTCGAGTCTACCTGCTTGTCATAATAGATCTTGTCTCACTTGATTCTATATCCACAGAGGCTGGCATAATACTTAGATGTAAATATTGTCACATCTCTTTTGTTTTTCCAGTTAATCACTGGAGCCTTTCAGTAGGAAATCCAGTCTCACCCTCCTTGAAAACTCCCCCTTCTTGGTTATTCAGTCTAAAGTAGAGCCTTGCTTCTAAGCTTCAGGTGGAGAGAGGACTGCCAATTAGCATGAAGGCTTCTGCCATCGCCATGTGGTATCACAGCTGAACACTGGTCCTGTGAAGTTCTATGTCCTGCTGGTTCAGGACTCCCCTGGCTTCTAGGATGCACCAGCCTCAAACTCCAAGACTGTAGCTCTTTGATCACTCTCGCTTATTTAGACAAAAGTCAGCCCTCATCATCAACCTTAGGTCATTGCCTAGAGCAGGCAGCTCAGGCTTCCCCTTCATCCTGATGTGTTAACCCCTTCAAGGCCTGTTGTATCAACATTCTCTCCTGACCACAGAATGCGTGACGCCACCTTGATCCATTTAATGTGTTTCCCTTACTTCTCATTTCAGAGAAAAAGTTGAGGGTTCAGTCTCTTTTTCTCCTAGTACACTCCCAAATTCTTAGGTAAACTGGTCTACTCTCTCTTTAAATATTGCCAAGGAGAGGGGCGGGTTTTAATGAAAAGGGGGAGCTCTTTTCACATTCTTTCTCTGAAGAAAGAGATGCCTGGCCTAATATTTACATAACTAAGGGACTTCACTTAGTGATTTTTTTCAAAAGCTAATAAATAAATGAACCCCCAAGAGGTTTCCAATAATAGACTGAGAAGTGCAAGCATAGAGTCAGAATTTCTGCCTCTCAAGTCATCCTCTTACATATGCATGAAGATGCTTACTGAAGTTAACAGTCATTTTTTCCAAGTCCTTTTTTCGTAGAACCAGTAATTTATGACCATAAAGACAAGGTAGGATTAGGACAGTTGAGCAACCCTTGTCCTAATTGTCCTTTCCTGCATGGCCAAGGAAACAGTGAGTCTGATAATCAACCATTTTAAAAAGGTGCATGGCCCTACCAATCTCGTAAGGCAAAAAGAGATTCATTCCATAGTGAAGATCTGGCATTCCAGGGTCGGATTGGAGGGCAGCAGAGGACGAATACAATAACAATAAATTTCAATTAGATGACAAAGTCAGCCATAGATCACTGTGCCAGCAGCATCTTTTCTACTAAGGACTGGGAAAGGTGGCTATATGGAAAAAGAATTAAAAAAAAAAAAGTTGATGTATGCATATGTATAACTGATTCACTTTGCTGAACACCTGAAACTAACACAACAGTGTAAATCAACTATACTCCAATAAAAATTAAAAAAAAAAAAAAGAACTGGGAAAGGTAAGCTTAAAATTCATCTTGTGTTTGTTCGAAGAAGATATAGTCCTTTCTTCAAACTTATCCACCCAGTTGAGCTTTATATAACATAATCCAGGGAGATTACCCCAAACTGAGGCTTAATTTACTGAATTGCAGTGACCCTAAAAAAAATGCATGCATTTTTTCGCACTTTTAATGTCTCTAAACTCCAGGTGTGTTTTACAATTAATGGCATTTTGGATTTGACAAATTAAAGTAATTAATCAAATCACTTAAGTGAAATACTTTAAAAAGGTAAAAATGACAACCTAAACATTGTCCAAACATCCGAGTTCCAACCCCAGCCTTAGGATGTGACTATCTTAGCATAGCAGAGACACAGACAAGAGCAGTAGGTGAAGATGAATGGGAGCGAAGTATCAGGTTGGCCAAAAAGTTCGTTTGGGTTTTCCATAACACCTTGTGGAAAAATGCAAATGAACTTTTTGGCCAACCCAATAGTTCTCAAAGGGAGTTCCCCATCTAGCAGCCCATCAGCATCTGCATCATTTGAGAACTTGTTAGAAATGCAAAATTCTCAGGTCCGACCTCAGAAGTATTGAATCATAATCCTTGGGGTATAAAGCCCCGCAATCTGTGTTTTAATAAAATCTCTGGGCATGAGTTGAGAACCAGTCCTATAACAGTAAAGGAGGCACTTGGTCAGTGTGTATTTGTCATATCTGAGTCGGGGTCGGGGCAGAGTCCTAACATTTCAACCCACTGGCAAGGCTCCCATAAGGAGAGGAAGATTTTAAGACCCACTACAGGGAGGTACTTCTCTCAAGTCTGTCAGTTTCTGGGTTCTGACTCCCTATGCATGAAAGCAGCTTCTGATTAGGAGTTTGCTTCCCAGGTGGATGAATTACAAGGAGAGAATTAACTGATCAGTCTAATATAGTATCCTATCTACTCAGCAATATATTTCTCTCTGTAAATTACTTAATTAGTGTCCTTGTTTTTGCATGAAGTTCTTGAGTTCTGAATATCAGTAAGAGCACTCAACCTAACTGGGTTCTGAGAAAATAAAAATTCTGAACCTGGGAAACTAAAGGTCAGTCCTGAAATGTATGTATACTGTGAAGACACTACCCAGAAGGGCCCACTATGTATCCAAGCTATTTAAATGGACTATTTACCAGGTCAAGAGAAGTGGAGAATTAAGGGCAGCTGGGTCAAGACTGCAAACTGGCAGTCTTCCGGCCAGATGTGGTCCACAGATGTGGTTTGGCCCACACACATTGTTTGAAAATTGGGAAATTTCACATAAAATTCTGGAATTCTTCCTGTCTTAAAAAAGCTAAAGATTTGACATTAGGGAACCCACATCCTGGCCCTTCAACAAGAGCCTGGAGCTGAACAGAAATTGCTTCCTTTAGATGGGCTATTCCCTCTAGTTTGCCATAGTCCCTACCACTCCTTCTTGTCTGATAGCTGCCCAGCTCGTCCTTTTACATTACCTGCCTGACCCTTCATGCATTTAAGTTTAAGGACCACTGATCCATATAAATAGTTTTCATGAAATAAATAATTGAGATGATTTGAAAAAAAAAATCACTCAGAAAATTAACTTTATTTTGTACCTTCATAGCTATTTGTGTAAATATGTGGACAAGGGTGTAGACATTAGTTATTTTAAAAACAGACAAAATATCGAGGGTAAAAGTTGTCGTGATAGAGGAGAAAGACTACTGGACTGGGCCTCTAATATCTAGATGTGCTTCTGCCACTTAACTGAGTGTAAAGTTATCCCTGAGCCTCAGTTGATATATCTGTTATATGGGAATGACTATATCTACCACATATAGGGTTTATTGTGATGATTAAATTAGATAATTGTATGTTCAAATTCATGACATACCATAGACCCTCAAAAACCTTTGCTGAATTAAAATTTGGATGTGTTTCATTACCTGTGTTTTACTTTAGAAATTATACCTAACAAAGATAAACGTTTGGGGAAAATTCAAAATTAACCCTTCAAAAGCCTTACTCTGCAATGAGATAAAGGGATTAACATTACTGACTATAAACTATAAACCGTGTACTATGTTGGGTGCTTTATACAGACTGTCCCATTATGGCTATGCTATGAGTTAGCATTACCCCTCTCTTACACATTAAAAACCAGGGCTCAAAAAGTTTAGGGAATTCACCCAAAGTCATATAGCAGGTGTTGATAACCAGGGTCCATCTTACTCCAAAGCCTTTCCATATGAGAACTTTAGTGCTTCTCAAACTAGCTTGGTTATAAGCTTGGGACACTAGTTAAAAATGCAAGTTCTTCTATTCCTTCCCAAGCTACTGAATCAGATTTGAAGAGGAGTAGCCTGGGAATCTGCATGTTGTATCAGAGCCTCAGCTAATTCTTAATATTAGCAAGGAAACACTGCTTGAGAAAGCTGACAGAGTCAAAGTAAGCAGAGAAAGAACTGCTTTGTATTATTCTTAATGGAAGGAAGAAGGGGAGAGAGGGAGGGAGGGAAAGAATCTTGAAGCTAAGGTCTATCCATTTGCAGGACTATGAGAATGCACTTTCTAGATGGATTCTTTCTTTCTAACTGCACCCAGGCTGTTGAATGCAAACACAAGGGGCCAGCCAACAGGAAGCCAGGCTTGCCACTGCAGAGGAGTAAAGCACTTTGAACTACAGGCATCTGTACACCCAAATTACATGCTGTGATACACATAGTATTTGAGTTGTTCCGCAATACAGAAGCCAATTATTCTTGGCACACACTTCTATCGTGCTATCCAAATTACCATGCCTCACATGTGGAACGGTGCCACATCAAATGCACCAAGCCATAAATTCCCTAAACTCTTAGAGATGAAAGTCAAATGTTGGAGAGAAAGAGTGTTTGGTACACACACCATAGAGCAGAAAAGATGTCTAATTTGGTACTGCTAGATTTACTATGAGAAACTGGGACAGAAAATTCTGCCTTAGAAAATTTTCAGATAATAAACTGGATTTTTCCAATGTAATTCAGCATAAGCACTGCATTTTCACTTTTTAATGAAGTTATTTCTTCCATAATATTCATCTTAAAATAATTAACTTTCTGGCTTCTCCCTGTAAATGCTTTTAAATACAGTAGAGAAGCACAGACACTAAAACAAAGAGTAGAGGCTGTAGGTACCATAAATTCTGTTGGGAATCACAGAAACTATACATATGTCCTGAATAGTAGTGCTGTTTTTTTTGTTGTTGTTGTTTTTGCGGTACGCGGGCCTCTCACTGTTGTGGCCTCTCCCATTGCAGAGCACAGGCTCCGGACGCGCAGGCTCAGCGGCCACGGCTCACGGGCCCAGCCGCTCCGCGGCATGTGGGATCTTCCCGGACCGGGGCACGAACCCGTGTCCCCCGCATCGGCAGGCGGACTCGCAACCACTGCGCCACCAGGGAAGCCCAGTAGTGCTGTTTACTACTCAGACCAACTAATTGACTCACTCTCCCACTCCTAGCCCCTTGCAAATTCTGAAGTTAAGAGATTTAATCAAAACTGTTAGGTGATATTAAAATATAAATCCTGTGATAATTGTTAATGGAATTATAGAAAATTTAAAACACAAATCCTTAAAGTTTGAAAAACAGAAAAGTGAGATATTAGATGCACCAGTTCTAAGTTTCTTAAGCTTTAATGTCCTTAGGAATCTCCCAGGGATCTTGTAA
Organism: Physeter macrocephalus; assembly: GCF_002837175.3. Taxonomy (NCBI): domain Eukaryota; kingdom Metazoa; phylum Chordata; class Mammalia; order Artiodactyla; family Physeteridae; genus Physeter; species Physeter macrocephalus. Next base: position 62,858,984 of record NC_041221.1, read on the forward strand.
AAATGCAGGTTCTGATTTTTTTTTTTTTTTAAGATTTTGTTGTTGTTTTACGTTTTGGTTTTTTGGTCCTGAGGCATGTGGGATCTTAGCTCCCCGACCAGGGATCGAACCCGCACTCGCTGCACTGGAAGGGGAAGTCTTAACCACTGGACTGCCAGGGAAGTCGCCAGGTTCTGATTTGACAGGTCTGCATTTTCGAGTTTCTCAAGAGTGCCCAGCTGATGCTCACACTGCTGGTCCAGGGTTCACACGAGAGGTAGCAAGTCCACCAGTTTAAGAAAGCTCATGTTGGTGACGTTTCCAGAGAGATGACAGGGAATCTCGGGTAGCAGGGTTTGTAGCATAATGTTAGTGTTAACTAGAAGTATAAGGCAAAGAGGAAAGACAGGGTGAAGCGTTTAGGTAAATGTCCAATTTCTCCAGAAGAAACTGATTGCATGTGAAGCAGAAAAATAATCGTATTCTGGATTAGTAAGAGAGGAATTCTAAGAGAGTAAGCAGATTTACAATCAATATGTAATTGGGGTTCTTAAACTTTAAAAACTTGATGACTGGACTGACTCCCCAGAAAAATGCAGATATGAATGTGTACCCACATTTATACGTATAATTTCAGAAGGTTCACTGAACTTCCTTCTGAATGACATAAACCACCATGGGGCCCACAGATCACAAATTGAGACTACCAATGTACATAGTTGGGGCAGGGGAAAAATCCATAGTTCTAACAGTAATAGAGGGTAACGTCAAATCTGCTATGTATTTGATCGATGATACTATTGTATAAAGGCTGTCATTTCCATAAAATAGAAATTGGTGGAAATGTATATTTTTCCAACATAAGAGATGAAGCTTCTTTGTGATAGTCAAAGGGAAATCACCATATAAAGAAATTAAGTATATACTATTTTGGAAAAACACAAGACGAAAAAATCCAGATATGAAAATTACTGTCTAGAAAAGGGATTTCTAAAGATGTAAAAGGTAATTGTTGTTTTATGCTGGTGCTCCATATTGGTTTTTTTACTCCAGTAGTTTTAAGCATCTCACTACCTGTCTCCTTATACTAGTGAGAAATTATAAATATGTAGCGTTATCATGGAAAAGGCACAGAGAACCAGTTTATTTTTTCAAAAGCTATTGATCACCTAATCTTAGACAAGCAGCTTAGAATCTAGACAGGGAGCTACACCTGTGTGCATTGTTTGTAAAACTCTATGTCAAGGCATGATATGAAATACAGACATGACACCATGAGAGTACTGAGTACTGAGAATACTGATAAGGGCATGATTCTTTCCAGCATGAGATAAGGGGATGTGTCAAGGAAACAGACGCAGAAGTAGCTTTGAGCCGGACCCGGAAGAATGAATAGGATTTCAATAAATGGAGAAGTCAAGGAAAGGCATTGCAGGAAATAGGGCTCACGTTAGCAAGACATTACAGAGGTGGGGTGGGAGGATATGCAGTTTGGACCAAGGAGAGTATGATATGCTATTACATTTGTCGTAATATTACTACTTGTATAGTCTCCTCTCCTTGAATCCAGACTGAGCCTGGGACTGGCTTTAACCTACAGAAGGTGGCAAAATTGGCCAGGTGCCAGTTCTGGGCTTACACATTAAGAAGTCCTGGGAGCCCTGAGCTGCCAGGTGAGGAAGTCTGAACACCTTGCTGGAGAGACCACATGGAGAGAGAGGAAGGACCCGAGACTCGGTGAAGAGAGACAGCTTCACAGAGGTAAGGTCATCTCAGCTGAGCCCCCGGCCTCTAGTCAACCAGCCGATTGAATGCAGCCACATTCAGGACTACAGGAAGACCAGAAGAACTGCCCAGCTGAGCCCAGGGCCGACTGCAGAATGCAATGGTTGTTTTTTAGGACACCACTCTTTGGAAGAGTTTGTTATGCAGCCATAGAAAACTGAAACAGAGCATATATCAATATTTTAAATCAGCACCTTCTTTTGATGAATATAAAACTCATACACCTACCTGGAGATTCAGATTCAGCCCTGTCCTTCTACATACACTCGTCAAAACTGGTTTTGAACCTTATTATTAGAGCTGAGCACGCAAAATTCTAGGATTTTTTTTCTTTTTTACAAATATAAGTTATTATAAAGGTGAGCAGGCTTTTTCAAACAACACTCCCTGCATCACCCCTCCTAGACAATAGCACCTTATTCAGATTACAGAGTATGTGTGCATTTGTGCATGTGTGTATGTGTTGTGTTGTCTAGACATATTCACATGGAATAAGTAAAGAATTCCTTATGTGTGATACATGATCATCTTTTCTATCCTATTCCATTTCTTCTTTTCTATCCTACTCCATTTCTTCTTTAGTTCCTGCTGGTTGTGACATGATCATCTTTTCTATCCTATTCCATTTCTTCTTTTCTTCCTGCTGGTTGTGACCCACTAAACTGATTTCATAATGCACAAGTAGGTTATGCCCCTCAGTTTGAAAGACAGTTGTCCTAAGAATCATTAATCAGTCAATATACATTCATTAAACCCTATATGTTCCATGCATTGTTTTAACTCTTGTATACAGCAGTAAAACAACAAACATAGTTTCTTCTTTCATGGGCAAATTAATCATTAAACAGTAACAACAACAAAATACGCACAAAGGATGATTTCATTTCATTTGTGATAAACGCTGGGAAGGAAAAGTATGGGTACCATAAAAAGCCATAAGGAGACCCCACTGACTGTGGAGTGTGGAAGTGGATCTGTTCATGGATGCCAAGTTAGGGCAAGGCCAAAGCAATAGAGGTCAGTCTTTAGACAGAGCATTTCCAGACTTTCTGGACTGCCAAGGGCTAGCAGAAGAGGACAGCAGGAGGTGCTGAAAGAGCCAAGGGGGGCCTAGGCCGGGCTGAAGCTCTATCCAGTCCTAAAGCTGGGTGCAGTGCTGGCACATGCCTTTAGCTTGTTGGGCCCAGCTTTTATTCAGCATTTTGTCAATTCTTGGTCTGCTGGGTCTGGAGAAAAGAGTGCAAGGGGGCAACACTGAAGTATTCCTCTTAGAGTCCAGAAATGGATGAAATAAAATCATCTACCATATTTCAGGATGGAATTACGAGATTGATCCAGAGTTATGCAAAATCATCTGCAAGAGACACCCAAGTTGAACCCAGACAGTAACTGGTCGAGGTGTTGACACATCTGGAGAAAGAATGCTCCCATTAAAGGGAGGGGGGCTAGCAAATAAACTGGAGAAAAAGGCAACTTGACTTGTGCTGCCCTTGGGAAGAGGGGGTGCCTGCGTGGGCCCAGGGAGTGAACCTGTCCTCCTGAAAAAGACTGTCCTTCCTGCTCACCTGGATGTCCTAGGTCCTCAAAACCAGGAGATAGTAAACCTTCTGATCACGTGTGACTCTGCTTATTCTAAATCCACACTGTGTAGGTGCTTGGCCTTCAGAACTTACCTGTAGAGGGAGAATGTGTGGACTGATCAACTGATATTCTGGCTTTAAGGGTCCTCTGGGTATGGACACCAAGGGGGGAAAGTGGTGGGGGGATGAATTGGGAGATTGGGATTGACATATACACATGACTATGTATAAAATAGATAACTAATAAGAACACGCTGTATAAAAAAATAAAATTAAATTAAAAAATAAAATAAGATAAATTAAATCTTCTGGGCTTTGAAAGTGGCAGTCAGCATTCCTGAAAAGCACAAGATCACCTTTGTAAGACTGCATGGTTGACAGGCAAACCCTGGAATATAGTTAATTCACCAAGGAAAATACTACTCTGTAAGGATCTGTCTGGGTGGCCAACTGTCCCTCCCCAGGCAGTAACCCTAGATAATCCTCCGCCCCCAACACACACACCATTTTTCATGTAAAATTTCTCCAGCAGCTCTGTAGCACACTACCTCCTGCTGAACGCTGCCCGTGTACCAGGCATTGTGCCGAGCACTGTGTGGATTATCTCGTTTAATCCTCCTACTAAGGGTGCTACTATTATTATTCCTCTTTTCCGACAATGGAAACTGAGGTTAGGAGGCAAGAGGTGTCAAGAGTAGTGATGACAGAGCTAGGATTCAGAAAAGTGTGACTCCAGAGCTGGCACCTTGGACCAATACTATAGGATGTTGCCTCCTGCTGAGGCCGATGCACCAGGGGGGATTGTCTGGAAGTGCATTCGTTTCCAAACTCTAGCTTGTGAAGTTTGTTTTCTTTGAAGGGAGAAGGGAGAACAGAGGACCTCTACCTGTATGCTTTGATGATCTACGCACCTTTCTTGGTGTCACGCAGGACTTGGATGTTTTCTCCTCTGGGTTCACCAATGCTTCACCCAAATCAGAGAGAAGTAGCTCAGCTCCCTACCCATAATCCCATCTTTTCTCCTTCTGGCTTTTCTGTGATCTCACAGGGGATGGTTCCTGCATATTTTTAATTTGTCTCAATTTGGCTCCTTCCAACCTACGACTGAGAGAGCCTGAGGCTGGAACTAGAAGATGGTCAGCAAAATGCGGGCTTATCCTTGGGGAACTTTCTGTAGTTTCCTAAGGTGATAATAGAAAGCTACTTTTGGAGAGGTTCTTGGGGTGATGACTGTCCCCCTGGATGCCTCCTACTGTGTAAGTGCCCTAATGCAGGACTGGCCATTTACACAAATGTCAATCAGTACTAAGACATTATTTTTCAAAAAATGTCATCCTTTCTTTTAAAATATTTATTAAGTTTGGGGTATTTGAATGTGTTCTCTACCTCCATTTTCCTATCCTAAATCCAGAGGGAATTAGGCAGCCAGAGACCAAGACCACAGCTTTCAGGCACCAAAGGGCTGATGTCCCCCCGTGCCTGATCGCCTAGTGAAACCACTTGACTGGGGACATGGATTTGGCAATGAGAACAATGCTCTTAATGGGAAGCCACTGAAGCCAAATCATCTCTATAAGAGACACTGAGTAGGGTGATTATTCGTTTATTCAAGAATGTACAGAGCACCTACCATGACCAAAGCACTGTTCTACATATGTCTGTACCATTGAACCCAACAGGCAAAGATCCTTGCCCACGAGGAGCTCACAGTCTAATGCGGAGAGAGACTAAATAATAAATGTAGTAAATTATGTCAGAAGGAAAGACATGGTATGAAAGCAAACAAACATACAAATAGTAGAGCAGGGACAGGGAATGGAGGAAATTCAGGATGCAGTTAAAAAGAGTACGGTCATGGTTGGCTCGTGGGGAAGATGAGACATGAGCAGAAACTTGAGGAAAATTAGGGAACTGGCCTGAAGGTAGTGGAAGGAAGACCATTCCATACAGCACCAAGGTCTTAAGACACATGAGTGCCTGATGGTCTTGAAGATCAGCAAGGAGGCTGGTGTGGCTGGAGCTGAGTGAATGAGGGGAGAAGAATGGGGAAGAAGGTCAGAGATGAAAGAGGTACCAAGTCAGGTTGGACGTTGTAAGCTACAATAAGCACTTTGATCCGTACTGGCTGCTGTGTTAGAACAGACTGTAGTGCAGCAAGGGTAGAAGCAGAGAGACCTATTAAGAGGCCACTGCAATCATCCAGGTCAGACAAGACGATGGCTTGCAATAGGAGAAGAAACTGGAGGTGGTGAGATGGACTTGGGCTCTGGGTATATTTTGACAGTAGGGGCTTCGGGACCCCTGATGGATTGGAAATGAGATGCAATGGACAGAAGACACACAAGGGGACTTCCCTGGTGGCACAGTGGATAAGACTCCGCGCTCCTAATGCAAGGGGCCCAGGTTCGATCCCTCGTTAGGGAACTAAATCCCACATGCGTGCCGCAGCTAAGTGTTCCAATGCCACAACTAAGAAGCCCGCAAGCTGAAACTAAGGAGCCCACAAGCCGCAACTAAGGAGCCCTGGAGCTGCAACTAAGCAGTCCGCCTGCCACAACTAAGGAGCCCATGTGCTGCAACTAGGGAGCCTGCCTGCCACAACTAGACCTGGTGCAACCAAATAAATACATAAATAGTAAAAAAAAAAGAAAGAAAGAAGACACACAAAGATATCCCCAAACTTTGGTCTGAGCAAGAGAGATGGGGAAGATATGATTAGAGCAAATTGGGAAGAGGTTGGGAATATCTGGAGATCAGCCCTTCCCTCCCTTCCCCTCCCCTCCCCTTCCCTTCTTTCTTTTCTTCCCTCCTTCCTCCCTTCCTTCCCTCCATCCTTCTTTTATTCCTTCCACCCCACTCTTCCTTATTTCCTTCTTTCCATGCACATCTACAAATGCCAGACATTATACCTTGAGATACAACAGACTCAATGCATCTCACCAGCAAACAGAATGTGAATGACAGAATGAGGCAGTGACGAATTGATGGCAGGGCACCTCCTGCATTCTATCACTAACCTCTTAAAAATTTAGCTTCTGATATTGACAGATTTGAGGAAGTCACAATTTTTTAACCATAATTTGGAAAATGTAGCAAAACTTCCATATCGATTCTACTTAGAAAATTATGTTAAACCTGAAATTAGGGTTCCATTGTTAAGTGGTTGGCACATTTTTTTTGCCCACCATATTATCAAAAACAAACCAACCAGAATAACCACTGATATGAATGAAACATTCATTACTATTTCATAGAAATGGCATCTTTTTTGTTTCTCTCTCCACTATCCATTAAAGATTTCAAGAACTCAACTAACTACATTATTTATTGGTTTTATTCTAAGAAATTGACTGCTAAGTGGTACATTCTAGTAGAAAGGATGCCCTAGGGTACAACAAAAGGCAGATTAGCATTGTTGTCAGGAGACTGATCTTTGGAACAGACTGCCCAAGTTTGATTCAAGACTCTGTTTTGTATTACCTGTGTGTCCCTGGGCTAGTTATTTAACCTCTCTGTGTCTCAGTTTCCACAACTATAAAATAAGAACAATAATTTATCCAACCTCACAGATTTATGGTGAGGATTATGCAAAGTCCTTAGAAGAGTGGGGCACAAAGAAAGCACTCAATTGATGGCACTACTTATTGAGTGTAATTAGGCTAACCTTACTGCTGCTACCATCCACCAAGGAATTCTCTCCTCCCTTCGCAGGAGCTTATTTTCATATTTGATGTTATATGCCTTTTTTTCTTTCTCATTTGCAATCATTTCTTTCTTAAGGAAAAAGCAAGGAGGGAAAGAAAATTGAAAAAGACGATATAAATGCTCAATACTGTTGGTTAAATAACACTATTAGGGGCTTCCCTGGTGGCGCAGTGGTTGAGAACCTGCCTGCCAATGCAGGGGACACGGGTTCGAGCCCTGGTCTGGGAAGATCCCACATGCCACAGAGCAACTGGGCCCATGAGCCACAACTACTGAGCCTGCATGTCTGGAGCCTGTGCTCCGCAACAAGAGAGGCTGCGATAGTGAGAAGGCCCGCGCACCGCGATGAAGAGTGGCCCCCGCTCACCGCAACTAGAGAAAACCCTCGCACAGAAAGGAAGACCCAACACAGCCAAAAATAAATACATAAATAAATAAAATTTTTTTTAAAAAGGTAAGGAATTTCTCCGTATTAAAAAAATAAAAAATAACACTATTGGCTTGAACGCAAACAACTTCAAAAATAATTTTGAAGAAGTATATTTTGAAGCATAAAAATGTTCAAGATTTTTTTGTCAGACATAGAAAACAAACTTATGGTTACCAAAGGGGAAAGGTGGGGATGGTGGAGGGATAAATTAGGAATTTGAGAGTAACATATACACAATATTATATACAAAATAGATAAACAACAAGGACCTACTGTATGGCACAGGGAACTATACTTAATATTTTGTAATAACCGATATGTGAAAAGAATCTGAAAAAGATTCATATATATATATATGAATCACTTTGCTGTACACCTGAAATAATACAACATTATAAATCAACTATACTTCAATTTAAAAAATAAATTTAAAAAAAGATTTTTTTTGTTAAATGAAAAAACGGTTGCAGTGGTAAATGGTCAAATATTATGATTTCTGCAGATTATTAAAAATATTTAAAAATTATTAAAAATATGCAGAAGTACACAAACATTTGGAAGGCTATAAAGCAAATAGTAACAGTGGTTATCTCTGCATGTCTAGGTCTGTAGAGGTTTTAATGCTTTTTGTGACTCATTTTATTTCATTTTCTGAACATGAGTGAAGTGCTCAGATGACTGAGGAGTGTGACCAACTGAGATACATAAAAAGGAAGCAATTTAGGGGAAAAGCTAAATTTGACTTTGGATATAAAGAATTTGATAAACCTGTGAGATACTCAGGTGGGAAATTCCAATAAATAGTTGAGTTTTCAAGCTTTATGGAAGAGGCTAAGATAGACTTGGATGTGAATTTAGGAGTTATCAGCATAGAGGTGGTAGTTAAAATAACAAGAATGCATGAGTGAATCCTGGGGAATATGAAGAGAGAAGAGAGATCCCTGAGAACAGGATCCTGGAAACACCAAGGTCAAAGGAAGGGTGGAGGAGGAGGAATCGAAATCAAGGAGAGAGACAGAAAGAATGCAAGACCTCAAGCCAGGAGGACAGACAGACAACTGCCTTAGAGAAACCTAGTAAGAAATGAGCTGAAAAGTATTAGTTTTGGCAGTTAGATCAGAGGAACCATAGTTGCAATAGAGTGGTAGGGCTGCAAGCTGACTGCAGGTGGGTTGAGGAATAAAAGGGAAGGAAAGAAAATGGAGGTAGTGAGTATAAACTCTCTTTCTAAAAGTGTGTGTGAGAAAATCAATAGAGGTATGGTTGACACAGAATCAAAGGAGAAGGGAGGGCTTCCCTGGTGGTGCAGTGGTTGAGAGTCCGCCTGCCGATGCAGGGGACACGGGTT
>NC_041221.1:62868132-62873390 GCF_002837175.3 Physeter macrocephalus
AAAAAAAAAAAAAAAAAAAAAAAAAAAAAGGAGAAGGGAATTTTTTCCCTTGGGAAGCGAGGAACTCAACCAGTCTGAGGAAGCAGAAACCAGTAGAGAGTAGGTCAAAGAGAGAATATGATGGATAGAGCAATAGCCAGGGGAAATATTGAAGGGGACAGGTTTAGGTTTGGAGGATTCCCCCTTATTATTAAGTGCATAAAATAGAAATCTCTCTATCATATTACATAGAAAATCAATACAGATTGAGCAGAATATGTTAGCCTTTTTTTTGATGACTTGGTGTCATCAATTTGAACATCAATTGTTATACTCGGCTGTCCAGATAAAGATGCTGTTACTGTTTCTCAGAACAGGTTGACCTTATTGTCCCTTTCCAAAAGGCCCCAGACAGCTGTGCTTTTTTGGTTGATTTTTTTTTTTTTTTTTTTTGCGGTACACGGGCCTCTCACTGCTGTGGCCTCTCCCGTTGCGGAGCACAGGCTCCGGACGCGCAGGCTCAGCGGCCATAGCTCACGGGCCCAGCCGCTCCACGGCATGTGGGATCTTCCCGGACTGGGGCACGAACCCGTGTCCCCTGCATCGGCAGGCGGACTCTCAACCACTGCGCCACCAGGGAAGCCCTGGTTGATTTTGATAGACTTTCTGCTTCTTCTTTTGTTTTCAGGCCATCATTTGTCACTTGACAAACCACTTGAGTTGTGGTTTTCCCTGGAATCTCCTACCCACCCTTTTCTAATTTGCCCATCCAATTATGGAAGGCTTGGAACCACATAACCAAGTGTGTATGAATCATCTCTAAAACATGGGTATACGTTTCTCTTGCTAATGAAGTGCGTTATCTTTACTGGGTGAAGTTGCGAACATCTATTTTGGGTACTCAGAGACCTGTGTTGCTTCCTTCTTGGTGCTGATCTCTATTATAGGAGAAAAGGGATGCTGCGAGGGCTGGGGAGCTGAATTCTTAATAGTCAGAATGTATATTGCTGTCAGTAATTGAGGTATATGTATATATCATGTTTACCAAAACATAGTGTGTATATAGAGAAAAGGCTGATGGAATACTCTGAGCTTATTTATCAAGAGTTACTGCCCTTCTACAAAACTTACATAGCTAGCTTGTGGAACGATCTCATCAGCATCTTCTGAAAGCCATAATCTATGACTACATAAATAATTACCAACAGTTTTAAAATAAATTTGCAATGATTTTGGTTCTGTTTAGATACCCAACAATGTAATTTCTACAATATTCTGGCAGATTTATAATTATTATTGGAAAACACACTTCTTATCTCAGAGAGTTGGTGCCTTAATGCTTGCTGGAGTCCTAACTAATAAATATATACCCCAAAACTGTGTGAAGTTCAGGAAATGAAATGGGAATCTTTGCCCAAATTCATTATCAACCTGTTTTCAGCATGTATGGTACATATTATAATGTACTTTTCTTGAGCAAATATATTCAAGAAATTAAAATGGCATAAAGCATATAATTCCCCACTGTATAATTAGAGTAAACAAGAAGGAATGAATTTCAGAAAGCTCATCCCTTGGATTTCTTTATAATGTACATGAGATGTGTAATTTACATTCTACAGTGAGGACACAGCAAAATTTTTACCCTCTGACCCTGATTTACCAAATTTATACAGCTCAGACAGGTTTTGAAAATAACATTTGCCAAGAGCATGTGCAAATGTGCTCAGTGAGCATCTACGTACACGTGTTTTACTGCCTTTCCTTTCTTTCTCACTCTGAGTGCTTTTAAAACTCAGCATAACTGCAATTTAAAAAGCCACACAGGGCTTCCCTGGTGGCTCAGTGGTTAAGAATCCACCTGCCAATGCAGGGGACACGGGTTCCAGCCCTGGTCCGGGAAGATACCACATGCTGCAGAGCAACTAAGCCCGTGCACCACAACTACTGAGCCTGCGCTCTAGAGCCTGCGAGCCACAACTACTGAGCCCGCGCACCTAGAGCCTGTGCTCTGCAACAAGAGAAGCCACCTCAATGTGAAGCTGGTGCACCGCGACGAAGAGTAGCCCCCGCTCGCCACAACTAGAGAAAAGCCATGCACAGCAATGAAGACCCAACACATCCAAAAAAAAAAAAAAAAAAAAAAGCCACAACTGCGCTGTTATTGAATTACAAAGCAATGTGTGTCAGAAAACACCTTCAGAGTTTTTAAGAGAGTCTAAAGAAAGATGCTCTGCATGTACTCCATGGCTTCAGGAATTCTGGTGAAAGGAGATACAGACCCAGAGCTGTTTGAATGATGATTGTGAAGCCAGGCAAGAGGTGGGAGAAGGATTGGAAAGCTTGGAAAGCTGCATTGGCCCGGAGAAGGATGGAGGCAGGAGTGTAAGATGAAAGGGCAGAAAAGACAACAGGAATGAGACAGGTTGCAGATGTGCGGCTGGGGTAGACCTCCTATTCTAAGTTTCCATGTTTCAAACAAGTTTTTTTAAAAGTTCAAAGAAAGACAACTTTCTGCAAGATGAGAGCTTGCTTTAGGCACCTGGTTTTAAATAATTAACAACAGTTGATAATTATTCAATACCATCATTAGCAACAATAATGGCAAGACTAATACCAATAAAAATACTTTACATATACCGTGGGTTTGTGTGCCAACTCCGTCTGAATTCAGTTTGTCTACACTTAGTCACTATTATTTCACTGCCTTCACAGTGGCTTTACCCAACACTCTAGGCTACAATTTCTCAACATGGGAGTTGTTACAAAATTCCAAGATTGCAGCTGAGTTGAATTACTCTCATTTGCACAAGGTAGCTCTCATTGGCATATTACTCTATTCTGGGGTCTCACTGCTATCAGTTATTCATTTTTTTGTCAGATAAATTTTTCTAAAATATTGTTTTTGTCAAAATATTGCTATGCCCATCTGTGTCCAAAAACCATTAATGACTGTCTACTAACTTTAGGTTAATGTCCAAAACATCATAGTTTGACTGGCCAAGGCTTTCACAACCTAAATCCCTTCTAACCTCACTTATCTGGACTTCTGCTACAAGACTGTCACTTTGTCACATACATCCCTGATTCAACATCTGTCCATCTCATTTGGGATGGCTGTTCCTCTCTATCTATTTAAATACTTTATCCATAAGACCCAACTCAAGCCTTGCTTCCTCCATGGAGCATATCCTGACTAATCTAGCTCTCAAAGATCTCCTCTTCTTCCTCTTCCTCTTTTTCTTCATATCTATATGATTTATTGGTTCTATTATTTATTTGACCTTAAGAATTAAAGAATTACTGTTGCAGTGATATTCTGGGACTGACTGTTGTCACTTGTTAACTACTCAAGAAATTTGCAAAAGGACTGTTAAACCAGTGGTAGCTTGAAATCAGCCATGGTAGGAGTATTTAAACGATGGCAATAGGCCAACGCTGCGATCAGGTTTTGTTGTGTTTGTTTGATTGCTTTTTGGTGGGAAAAGGGGAAAAGGAGAGAACTGGTCTACCAGCACACCGCTGCAACAGACTCTCCAATCTAACTCTCCTTACTACAATTAAAATATTGTGTCAATTCCCTATTATAGAGAGCCAATATAAATTTAAATACTTCCAGGACTAAGTAACCCATGACCTCCCAAGGAATTAAATTCCAACGTGGACATATATCCATGGATCAACATTGAACTGTAGACTCCATAGTAGCTAGCTATATCTCCTCTATATTTTGTATTCTTTATGGTGCCCAGCACAGTATATAATGAAGAGCAGATCATTCTACCTTTCTAGCTTCAGTTTCCAGGGCTCCACATTGCCCTTTCACTTCTAGCCTTAGAACCTTGGAGCTGTTTCCCAAACATCTTAGGTATTTCTTAAGTTTGTAACTTTCCACAGGCCACTCCCCAGTTTGGCTGGCCCAAGCCATTGAAGCCCTACCTCCACTGAGTGGCCTTTGTGACTTTAATAACTCCACTTTAAACACATTGTATTTTCATTGTCTGTTGATCTGTCTATCTCTCCACTACACAGCAAGCTGTGTAAATGTTAAATCCTATCTTTTCCCCAGGTCTGAGATGCCTGGCACGTAGAAGGTGCTCCAATAAATATTTGTTGACAGGGAATACAGCAATTCAGATAAAAGAATAAAGCCATTTATATAAAGTAGGTCTGCTTTGGCACTTGTTCACAGCATTGATGACTCTAAGGAATAGGCCTCAGTGACTTTGCTACACTGTTTTTTAAATATACAAAGTAACCATCAGGACATGAATTTCAAAGAGAGAGTTTATTCACATCTCAATGAGCACTCCCAGCACTGCTTTCTTTCTATGCAACATCCTGTGTGCCTGACCTCATTCTCCTGTCTCTTCAGGATCATGGTTTTGTCTGCTAGTTTGGATGTCCTTTCTTGTGCACATACATCTGTCCTCTTTCTCCTCTTCTTCAGCCTCCATGGTAGATGCACCACAAACCAAATGATACCTTGTTTATCCCTGGGAAGTCTTCACTGTCATTCTATTGTTCTATGCTTAATACCTTACAAATGAAAAATAGGCCACAGGACTTGGGGGAGTTAAGGCATTAAGGAGGAAAGGGGAAATGCTACCAGAGTGAAGTAAATATAAGAGAATTGTATAAACTGGGGTAGAAAGGATGAAATTTTTTTTTAAAGTTTTTTGAGAACCAAATAAGGTACCAATATTCTAAAATTCTTAATTCAAATTTACTGCCTGCCTCCTTCTTTAAGGAAGATAGCTGATGTTACCCTATTCGTAGAAGTGAGTTTCTCTATAAATTGTCAAAACCTTATTTTTGTTTCATAGATCCAGGACTCCTTCTAACAATGGGCAAGCAAAATAAAAATAAAATTCTTTTAGAAAAATCCTAATTACTATTAAATATCAAGAGAGTAGAGGAAAGTTATGCCCTCTGTATAGAATATAGGGGCTGTCAGAGATAAACCCACACACCTATTGTCAACTAGTCTATGACGAAAGAGGCAAAGATATACAATGGAGAAAAGACAGTCTCTTCAATAAGTGGTGCTGGGAAAACTGGACAGCTACATGTAAAAGAATGAAATTAGAACACTCCCTAACACCGTACAGAAAAATAAACTCAAAACGGATTCGAGACCTAAATGTAAGACCAGACACTACAAAACTCTTAGAGGAAAACATAGGAAGAACACTTTTTGACATAAATCACAGCAAGATCTTTTTTGATCCACCTCCTAGAGTAATGGAAATAAAAACAAAAATAAACAAATGGGACCT
>NC_041221.1:62874042-62874523 GCF_002837175.3 Physeter macrocephalus
AACCTAGAAAAATGGTACAGATGAACTGGTTTGCAGGGCAGAAACTGAGACACAGATGTAGAGAACAAACGTATGGACACCAAGGGGGGAAAGAGGTGGGGGGGTGGGTATGGTGGTGTGCTGAATTGGGCGATTGGGATTGACATATATACAATGATGTATATAAAATTGATGACTGATAAGAACCTGCAGTATAAACAAACAACAGACCAAAAAAACAACTAATACTAAACTTTCTTTGGGTTATTTGTATGGAAATATGTTAATATAAATGTTTCAGACATTACATGAAATTTCTAAAAATCATATATGTTCTGGTATAATGTTATAAGTCATAATTCTAGTTATTACTTTAAAATGGATATCTCAGAAATAACTAAATTTCCTTGTCAATTGCATTATTATGAACTTTCATCAAATCTTTCACCGTGGTCGTTTTTAAGTCTTTTGTAATTTACAGACAGTTCTGGGTGTACTCTGA
>NC_041221.1:62874596-62884832 GCF_002837175.3 Physeter macrocephalus
AAAAAAAAAATCCCACAAGGACTCAGAGGCAAAAAATATACAAATCAATTTTCACTGCAAAGTAAAGGAGCTGTTACAGTGGAGGATTACTGGACTGAATGTCAATATTATGACATAGTATGAGTGTGTTTCGTGTTTGGTAATTGCAATCATTGTTGCTTTTGTTGTGGTCATCCATTTACAATGCTTGGTGTCAGTTTATTTATCTCTTGTAAAAATAAAATACAGTGTGTGTGTGTGAAAAAAAGAAAAAGAATATAGGGGCTGTCAACATGTGGGCTCTATCTACAGAAGTATATTATTTGGGGAATTGAAATAATTCTTGAGAGAGTTCAGGTAGAAAGTTTCAAACACCAGAGCAGAAGATATAGATGAATTTTATGAAGCCTGAATTTTTTTACTGTTTATAAAACACTGGACTCTCATTACTTTTTTCCATCCCACCTCCAACTTGTATTTTTCAATGGTGCTAATATGACAAAGAAAATAACAGAAGCCTATAATAAAGAAAACTTAGAATACAGTGATTTTCATTTCAGTATCACTATTTTTCAATCATGGAGCTCTGCTGTATGTCTTGACATTAGCTGTTCAACCATGTTCCAAGAAGGATAGGGTGGAAACGTCCTGTGATTCGTTTCAATTCCACTACCTTTCCAACTGTTCATATTCAGAGAAATGGATATGAAGGGCCTGAGACAGAGAAGCAGGACAGAAGAAAATCCTACTTGTGATCTATAGTTCCACAGAGGCTGATGGAGAAAAATGCAAAACAAGATCAAACCAACAACACTCTAAAATCTGAAAATATTATTCTTCCACCAACCAACCTAAGAAAAAAGTTGAAAGTAACTTTCATTTTGTTGTGTCCTATTTTCCTTTAATATATCCCACAAAATAGAGTCAAGTGATCACCCCATGAAGTGGACTTCACTGGCTATGACCTGGTCAGGATCATCCATTCATTCATTCATTGATCTAACACACATGAATCCCATCTATGTGCCACGCACTCTGAGTACTGCGAATTCCATTGTCAATAAGACACAGAGTAAACCCTCAAGAACATCACAGGCTTATGGTGGCCAAGATCACTTTTTTTTTTTTAAATTCATAAAGCTGTAGTGCTAAATTCTCTCTCTCTGTCTCTCTCAATACAATTTAGTGAGGTGAAATTCACATAATATAAAATATAGAAATTTAAAGTGGCATTTAGCACTTTCACAACATTGAACAATCATCATCTCTATCTAGTTCCAAAGATTTCTATCATTCCAATAAAATCCCTGATTTATAAAGCAGTTTCTTCCTCCAAGACCACTTTAAATTTCAACGTGTGGGAAGCCTTCATTTAAAAACACATTTTGGAAAAACTTTTCTATGTCAATAATCACTGTAGCTTAAATAATGACACTGAGAGAAAATACTGCTTCAAGGAGCCTTTTAAAATCAGTCAGTCTCCTATCTTAGGATTTTTAAAATGGCATACTTCATTTTGTTTCTTTGTTTTGTTTTCAGTCTCGGTCAATTTTCCAGATTCTCATTTCCCAAAGCCTGTAGGTGTTTCCTTCGGGCCAGCAGCTAAGGCACTGTTGTATTGATAGTATTATGACACAGTTTCTAAAGCTCAATCAACGTGAAGAATTCACCGATCTGTGTGTTGATTTATCCCCTGTGCCTCAGCACTGCATGTGTAAAGCCCACACAATCTTCTTTCTGTCTTCAGCCATAGGCAGGAGTTCAGCTTATTCTAAAAATGTCTCCACTGCATCTTCTTTGTTTAATTTTCTATCAGCAATTCTATCAGTAAATGCTTTGATATTTACTTTTGCTGCCAACTCAGGTAACTTAGTTGATTAAGAAGGCAAAACTCTTTCCAGGTAATCTTGGTTTCCCTTCCATAGTCTGTGGTTTACAAATCCTCTTCCTTCTTAATTTTTCTAAACGCTTCCAATCCTTTGTTCTTACACTGTTGTCTTGCCATCAAAACATTTGATTCCAAAACCTGTGACCTCTCCAGTTCATTGAAAATATTAGTTGCCAAGGCTCCTTCTCTTGACACTGAAGTTTTTAATACCAGCATCTTTCACCCTCCTTCTGAGGTTCTATTCCAGACACCCTGTGCCCTAATACTTACAGACAGGAAATATGTATGTCCTTGTAAATCTGCAACCTTCTGGGTGGGGCAGCTTAAGTGGTAGAGATGTATGGAAGTAAGTGCATTTTGAAAGGAACCTGTACTGGGGCAGCATGCTGTGGCACAGCAGTTCAAAACGTGTTTGTGAAAGGTGGACAGACTTGGGGCCAAATCTTGCTCTACCATTTATAAGCTATGCAACCGTCAACACGTTTCTTAAATCATCTGAGCGTCCGCTGTACACGGTAGTAAGGCAGCACTGTTTAATGGACAGGCCTTGCCTTTACACCACTTTCAGTATTTGACCAACCGTCAAGTCAATCCACTTATTACCTTGGAAACTGCTGGAAAGGTATAACTTTTGGAAATGTACTCAAAGAGGAGTAACTTTTCCTACTCAGAGCCCAGCTTCCGATTTCGCTCTGATGGGTATATACGAATCATAGCACCTTCCTGGGTCTTCAATTCCTTGGTTATTAACTCAGGGAGGGTGGGGGAAGAGTTCTATTACTTGCACTCTGGGATTCCGGGATTGCATTTTAAACTTGAGGACCACCAAGGAGTAGAGAGAGGCCATCATGCGCAGTGGTTTGCTCAAGGTCACACAGAAAAGTGTGCTGTAAAACCAGCCCATCCTAAGCTGGTCCCCAGCAAGTCTGATTTCCCCTTGACTCGACCACGCCTTCCTTTCTCCCTCTCCTCATTTATCGCAGCTCAGCCTGACCCGAAGCCACCTCACTGAATTTTGTCCTGATCATTCTGCAGCCTAACTAGCACCCCCCCCATCTGAGATCCCATCTGAAAGTGGTAATTCTACTAACCTTCTCGTGTCACTTACTTTACTGCTGATCTATTGCAACCAGTTAATTAATGGGAATTACACAGTGAAAAGGAAAAGGGAAAAAAATCCAACACACAATGTTGGATAAACTTTTTAAGCTAAAAGCTATTGGTAGTTTTTACCATTATAGTATATTATTTATGAATAAAATATTTATAGTAAAAAGATGAAACTTTGGGACTATTTCCCAAATTTATGGCAGAGGTTGTTCTGGAGAAGGAACGGAAATGGGGCTGCTGCTGGTGATGGGGACATAGGATCTTCAAATTTATCTCTATTTGTTTTATTTCTTTTATTTAAAAAAAATCAGAGGCAGCTATGACAGATATTAATATTTGTTAACTCTAAATTGTGGATTTTTTTTTTTTAGATCTCTTCATTTCTGGTATTTTTTTTTTTCTAAACTAATTCTAAAAAAATGTATACCTGCTACTCAAAGAACTAAGACATTTCAGATCTCTTGGTGAACATTTCAAATGCTGGGGCAAGGCTTACACTACAAATATGTGAAACCAAAGCCACACTGCTCTCAGTGCTTCTAGTTTTGGATTACAGAAGTTATGGGAGATTGAGCTATTTTGTTTCCATGGCTCATTAAGCCAGGGTTAGGCTAGTGTCCATAATCAAATTCACTGCATTTATCCTTCCTCCTTCCTATGAAATGAGGCCAGACCTTAGGGAAAAGAAAGACTAAAAAATACCCCAAGTCCATGGTAATTCTGCCCATAAAGGAAATTAACACACCTGAAAAGGATTAAATTCTTTTTCCTTTCTAAATGAGCCCCTTCCTTAAGCTTCCTCTGTCAATTGACTGCCAACCCTATTTGCTAATTCCCATCCCTCATCAGGCTCACTAGGACTTCCTGTTGCAAATTAGTGCTCAGTGAATTTGAGCCTGACATCTCTAAAACACACCCAGACTCCGGGGGGCTTCTGAGCTTCCTGCTAGGGTGCCTGGTGCAAAACGCACCTAAGCATCGCCAGGAAATGGTGGATCACAGGGGTCTGGGAGTGTTCCAGCCATGAGAAAGGTATATAGCAAGAGACAAAAGGAATCCCTAGGTAGGAAGGAGGGAGAGAGGCGTTTGCCATTTTTTGCTGGAGGAAACGATCTGGACAGAGAATAACGGATAACCACAGAAGGGGAGGGGTGGAGCAGGATGGGGGGATGACAGACACACCGACAGGAACGGGAACAACTTGGGGAGACAGGTCAGAATGCTTGTAATCAAGGCAACGGAGCAGAAAAGGTGAAGAGAATAGAAACCGTTGGTCTGCGTTGTGTTAACAGGCTTAACATCAAAGTCAGTACTTCTAACCGTTTTGTGGACAAAGCCGTGTGAGAAGGCTGTGGTCCCTGCTTCCTCAGCCTCACCCCACCCTCACCCCATCATCTGGTGTACCTTCACATACTCAGCCTCTTGCAACTGGAGAGGGGGCTCTGATTCTCCTCAGGCCCCTGTGAGATGCTGGGGCTGCAGGTTCAGAATTCTTTCTTTTTTTGATGTTTAAAAAAAAAAAAAGTACTCAGTATTTTTAAAAAGAAAGGCAAGGAAGGGAGGGAGGAAGAAACGTAGAGAGGGAGGAAGAAAAGAAAGACTCCATTTATAAGGCGCTGTCTGTTACAAAACAAAACAAAACAAAAATAGCCAATATGAGCCAGGTTACGATGTTTTACGTGGGACCTGTCAGAAGGCGCAACTGACAGTACGGCATGGATGCACTAGGTGTACATAGTAAATGTGCTGTGCTAAACTCCTTCCTGTATTTACTCGGTCACATGAAAGGAGGAAGCCCATCTTAATGTAACCTGTACAATTTTCAAGAACAAACGGGAGGGAGAAGAGGGTTCCACCCCAAGTACTATTTGTGTATTTGAAAGGAGTGCTGCTGGCCGCTTCTTCCTTTTCAAAAAGAAACAGGTCTTTGAAAAGAAAGATCCGTTACTGTGCTTCTCCCCCATGCTCCTTTCTTACCAGTCCCTTTAAAATAGGAGCTTCAAATAATGCAATTCATGAAATCCACGTTTTCTGCCAGATTCTGCTTTACGTGCATATGTTCTTTTGTTTCCCTCCTAACATTTCCCCAACTCGGAAACCATTCTTTCTGGTATAGCTGAAGGATATGGATATTAAAATCAGATCAGCAAAAGATGTTATGGCTTTGGGAAGCCGCCAATCAATGCTGTAAAATAAAGCACGTTGTGCACTGATGCCATCAAGTCTACTCTATGGGGTTTTAACATTGCTGCGCGGGGAGGGGAGGGGCCGGGTGGCGCTGGAGTGAGGGTGAAGCTGGTAGAACATTTGGGAGAGGGAAAGAGAATGAAAGGGTTAGATTAATGGTGGAATTTGAAAGTGGGGACCATTTACACTAAAGAATTGTTTTCAGACTTCCTAACCTCCAAGACGTTTTCCAGCGGAGGGACCCTTTGAATTGCAGCTGGAGGTGATGTTCTTGGCACGGCCTCTGAAAGCTGCAATCACAACCTGCCCACAGCGTTCCCTTTGCAAACCCACGACTTTGTCATTTTCTCAGGCAGATGCACAAACACTCACGAGCCCACAGTGATGCTGGGGTGGGGGTGGGGAAGGGAGGCTGCTTTGTAGCAGCTCTTTTGAAGTGTTTAATTCCTCCTTTGTAATCTATTCATCAACAGGCATTTCAAGCATATCAGTTTTAGCTCAACCGTTTCATTCCCGAGGCTTGTGTATATTTTCTCCTGTGGTTCAGGGCCTCTGTCCAGCACCTGGGTGGCACGGTTTGTCTCCTCTGAATTCAGAAATGTTAACCAAATTAAATTCTTCTCTCTCCAGTTCCCCTCTTTCTCCCATCCTCTCCCCCGCGCCCGTCCCCCACCAACTCAGGTTAAAGTGCCCACCGAGGCCGAGCGGAGGCAAGGGTCTGTGTGCTGGACCCAGGAGCGCCCGAGTGCCCGTATTTTGAAAATACAGGAAATGCACAAAAGAAAGAAAAGAGGTCAGCGGGAGCCAGCACTCCCCCGTCTTTGCTTTTTTCCCTTCCTCCCCTCCTCCCCCCTCCCCCCAAGCACCAGCTTTTAATTTTCAAAAGCACTGCAATTGCTTGGTGTGGTTTCAAGAGCTGGGGTGCCATTCTCCCTGATGATGACTCTGCTGACGTCAATGGCATTCTTATCGTGCCTAGTGCGACATCAGAAACCAGCCCTCAGAGGCTCCTCTTATTCACCGAGTCTGGGCTCTTGGTAAAACGTGGAATGGATTTCTGAAATGAAAGGGACTAACTCCTCTTCCCTAGCAAGCGCTCAGCCAGACACCCTCTTCTTCTGGATGGCAGCTTGCCAGTTAAGGCTGTTCCTTAGTGGTCTCTCCTGCAAAGACCCCAAAGGGGAAGAGAGGAGTAAGTGGATCACAGGGCCTTCTCTGTGTCCCAGCTTTCAGAGATCTGTCCGTGTGTGTGTGTGTGTGTGTGTGTGTGTGTGTGTGTGTACCTCCACCTAAGCAAGACTGGTTGACCTACTTCTGATTATTCTTTAGGTTTTGCTAAAGCCTTTGATGATTCCCCCTATAATGTGCCATGGACAAGACCCACTCGGTTAAATGCTCCTAGCTTACTCTCTAGGCCAGAACTTGAGCCCAGGTCCAAAAAGCAAGCCCATTTTCACTTCTCCAGGTTGCAGCAAGTACTCCTCTCCTCTTTTTATTGTAACGAAAACATTAGCAGGTTGAGCAAAGAGGGGAAGGAATCACTGTTGAACAACAACAGTAATAGCAATAATAATAGCTGAGTGTGAAAAAAGCATCATTGAGAATTTAACATTTTCCTCTAAATACTCCTGACTTAAGAGGCCTGATCTCAAACGTTGATGTTATAAGGTAGCCTAGATGCTAAAAATCATCATTCATTTCCCACCCAGAAGTTTGGGGGCAGATGTTCTGAGGATGATGAAACTTTCATTTGCAGTGGAGTTTATTATGGTCCAAATATACCCCCAGACATTTCAGAAATGTCTCCAGTTCAAATCTAGATGTTTAAAGACTCAAGGTCATTTAACATGATGACAGAATGGTACACATCTAGGCAGGTTTCATCTTCCCAATCTTTGACAGGGACAAACCAAAACGGTCTTGGTATCCAAATAACAATGGTTCCTCTTGAAGATTACTGAGCCACCCATAATAAACTTATTAGGAGCGACTGTACTGGAAAGAAGCCATTTAGCAACATATGAAATGCACAATCATGAAATTCCAACTAGAACTATTTAGAGTCACAACAAAATTAAAGGGCACCTGCTTACATCTGCTTTAACCCTTCCAGCTTCATGTGGGGAAACTAGGCTCAGAGGTGGTTCATGACTTATTCATAGTCACACAACTATTAAGTGTCAGGACTGATAAACTCAAACTATCCCACGCGAAATGGTACGCTCTCTCTACTACAACACTGTGCTCCTGATTATTTAAAAGCCCAAACCCATTTGCCTAGGACCTTTCCATTTTTCATACAAACTTGAAGAATAATTCTGAATTTCTTTATTAAAGTGTGTTTTCAGGAATTTTTGGATGAACAGAGTTCTATGAAATTTCTTTTTTGTTTTCAGTAAGTTCCACAACTAGTGACAAGATTATTTATTATTGTTATTATTTTTGCCACACCCTGAGGCATGTGGGATCTTATTTCCCTGACTGGAAGCAGGATGGAACACGTGCCCCCTGCAGTGGAAATGTGGAGTCCCAACCACCGAACTTGCCAGGGAAGTCCCATGACAAGATTATTAAATAGAATGGAACAAAATAATATATGCATGAAATTCAGGTGCTTTTAAAAAAAGTAATGATAGAGTCTGGGAAGAAAGAGCAAAGATTTATCTGGGTTCCAAATATGTGAGCCCCCTGCACCCAGCCATCATTCTGCCTCATTTACTACCTAGCTTCCAGCCACCTGATTGTAATGTTGTAATCCTAACGTAATTCATTCGTTCCCTGATTCAAGCCATTGGGTTACTGTTTCCTCACTTCTACACAAGATCTTTAGAGTCCCCTTCTTCATGACGCCCCTCCCCCCAGAACTCTCCATATTAGTTTTACCTTCCCCACAGAGAACTTTGACTACTTTCTTAAGTCACCTTTTGGCACTTTCTTTTTGACAGATATGTATCACATTCTGGTCCAGAATGAAGGAGAAGAGATGGGACGGAGTTGAAAGATGATGGCTTCTGAGTCAGACACACCTGAATTGGAAGTCTGGCTTAACCACTTGCTACTAGAAAAATTTAGGGCATGTCTTAACCTGCCTGAGCCTCAGTTTCCTTATCTGTAAAATAGGAATAATAATTCCTACCTTACAGGGTTAGTGAAAGGGTTAGAGATGATGCTTACTAAGCTCCTATCACAATGCCTAGCACATAAGAGAAACTTCGTTAAAGGATAATGATACAAATGATGATCCAAAAAATGAACGAGGAGAATCATAAAATTAGTAAGGACTAATAAAGTAGCACAAACAGTAGACAGAGGACAGAGAGTATTTTCCCCCTGCGACCAGAGTTAGAGCTGAGAAGTACCACTAAAACTAGAAGGGTATATTCCTTTAAAGAATTCTTCTAGTGAAAAACAAATTATCCAAACCAAATATATGAGCATAGGCTCACATGATAAGTTTCTATAAAATGCATTTTGCACCGAGCGTTTAATTGCAATTGAATGTCAAGTAGCTACAAAATCTAATTGTGTTCTTAAAAATTCTTCAAGGATTATTTTGAAACTGGTCTGTGAGAGAGACTTTAAAGGTAAGTGCTTAGGGGCTGAGCCACTTTCTGGTTTTCCTCTCTCTGAGACAAAGTGCCAGTACTCATCTAAGGCAGTAAGTTAGCTTTGTGTACACTGAGATAAGAAGCCTAAGTAATTCCTTAAACTTAAAGGCAAACCCACAGGAAAAGTGCAAGCGCTTTGGAAAGCCTAGCTGTCCATTTGTAAGCTAAGCCACAGCTTCCAATAAAGCCTATTTTCACTGTATACCATGTTACTGCAAAACTTGGTTCATTTAATTAACATCAAAATGTATCAAAATGTAAATGTTTTCTCTTTGGAGAAATCAATAATCTAATATAAAACGATAATAGCATTTAACTCAGAAACAAATTACAGCCACGCCTGCATAAGGTGACTCACCTAAATTTCATAAGCAAAACCGGAGTGACCTGAGTAAATTCTAGGTTGGATGTGAATCAAGGAAACTTAGATGTCAAAAGACCTGTGTGTGATTCAGAAAAGGGTGTCCATCTTGGTGAGTTAACCCTGAATCAATCAATTCTGCCTGGGGGACTAGAGAAAAAGCACCCTCCTTTCTAAATGAATCCTTAGGTCTTACCCACCAACCTAATAAAAGTTTTGTACCCAATCGATATCTTAGCCAACTGTGAATGTTTGATATCGCTTCCACTTCACTCAAGCAAATGGAAAGGGTTTAGTCACCTCTAACTACTCCAAACGAATAAGTTAAAATGTAAATTTGATCATGTTCTTCCCTCCCCTAAAACCCTTCACTAGAGACACTCCATCCATCTAGCCGTGCTCCCAGCGGGCAGGCCTGTATAAACCTGAGGAAAGAGAGTCACTTTCTAATTCATCCATCCAAGGGGATGGCCCTTTTGTAATCTATCTGCCTACAGATGGTGCCTTTTAAAAATACACAAAAGATGACTTAAATATACAAAAGGCACAGGGGCAGTCCTGTCAGGGACAGTTTAATGCTGATTTGACTATATACTCTCACAGCAACTTGTATTGATATTTTGCCTTCAAGGTATTTCAGTCACATATTTAAAAAAATTTTTCTGTGCCCTACTAGACTCTAAGGTAGGAATTGTGACTATATAGGTCACCTACATATCCCCAAATCCTATTATAGTGCCTGATATACAAGTAGTGGGTCAATAAAAATTTGTCATATAAAGTTGGGTTGTTATGTCATGTTCAATAGTTGCTATATTTCTCACTAGAAGTTATTTCGGAGAGGATATGAAATAGTTCCATACCTCGTGAATGACTTTATCATGGTGATACCCAAACATTATGGGCATTTGGTGAAATGATTAAAAAAAAAAGTAAGGTCAATGTAACATAGTTACACACACACACACACACACACGCACACATACATTAATGAAAGGTTTCAAAAGTCCCCTTTTGGGGAATGACTGCTCTTTTTGTCCTTTCCTGTTTTGTTTGTTTGTTTGTTTTTTGCGGTACGCGGGCATCTCACCGTTGTGGCCTCT
>NC_041221.1:62884842-62889696 GCF_002837175.3 Physeter macrocephalus
CGGGCACCTCACCGTTGTGGCCTCTCCCGTTGCGGAGCACGGGCTCCGGACGCGCAGGCTCAGCGGCCACGGCTCGCGGGCCCAGCCGCTCCGCGGCACGTGGGATCTTCGCGGACCGGGGCACGAACCCGCGTCCCCTGCATCGGCAGGCGGACTCTCAACCACTGCGCCACCAGGGAAGCCCTGTCCTTTCCTGTTTTTTGACATTACGTGTATGTAGGATGTAGGATATGAATATCCTCATATAAAATCATGGTTCTCATATATGGCAGTTGTTCTGTTGAAAATAGCTTTATTTGGCTAAAAAAAGAGTTGATGAGTTGATAATCCTATACTGGACCTCTTAATTTTTTATTTTGAAATTCCAAAGTCTGGGAACCATTGACTTAGCAGAATTTTCCCATCGGAACACGGATGAGGATTTGTGGGATGCACGTCTTTGTTCCTAATTGTGCGTGGCTCCAGTTTACGATCCTTCCCTCTTTTACTTCCCTATCCTTATATTTTGACTTTTCTGATGCTCCCTACAACCATACTATTTCCTAACTTTATTATCTTCAACGTGCAATTCTGTATAACGATTGTCCCCACTTTAGGTCTTCCGAAATCTATTACATAGTTTATTTCACTTTAAGAGAAGTTATTTTAAAATTCCAATTATATAACTTATAAAGATGGGTCGGATACACTCACCCACAGTCCACTGGAATAATTAAAGGTATAACCTTTAAAGGTAAGGTAGACTAAGTTTTCTCTACATACATTAGACCTCCTAATAGTGCGCCAAGGGTTAGGGATCAAAACTGAGCCAAGATAGTGATTTCTCTCAGATTTCGAGGCAAACGCGTGGGAGACTGAACACAAGCCGCATTCCTTACTTACTCTAGCATTCACTAGAAATATACTTAGCCTTCACTAGAAATCTAATTCCAAATGTGCCATTTGAAAAGCACTGACCTAAATGACCTTTACATGATTCAATGTACATGTAAGTTGAAAATGACACCTCAAAACTATTCAGATGACCTTATTCAGTGGAATAAGATTTCAAATTTTATATTTCAGCTGTAGCTTTTAAAAACAGGTAATAGAGCGAAGCCTACAATAATGAACAAATGAAGATAACACTAGCCTTATCCTCTCTTTTAAAAAAGTTCCTATGGCTATTCCTGTTACATATACAGCATGGGACCTCACGGCATTTACTGGCATGCTGATGTGATTAACATTTCCATTTGATTGTGGGAAGTGGCATTGGTTTTCAGCTCTGCTTTGGAGTTAATACCTGATTTCAAGATGATATATTAGAAATGTCCTTGCGAGTCAAACCCCACGAGATAGAAAAATGATCATGTTGTTACACATGTTCAGCCTGATTTAACAAAATTTGACGATTTCACTGTTCTAGTGAAGGGAGATCTTCCTATTGCAGCAGGAATTTCTTTATTCCTTTGGCTGAAATTAGCATTGTGATCAGTCTATGTCCAAGAGCACATTGGCATCAAACATTCTGCTCATCGCTGTTTTTCCATTCTCGTATTATTTGGAGGATCGGAAAATTCACCTGAAAAATTTACCTCTTTCTATCTTTCTCTCTCTCACACAATCTATGATAATCTTGCCACGTCCATGAAACACAAAAAGAAAAAGGTGAAGATTTTGATAGCATGAAGCAGAAGAGAATGCCCCTCCTCACTGTGACTCATAGCTAGAATTCATACTTCTCTAGTAGGAACAGTAAAATGGATACTCATTCTATGGTGTAGGAGATCAGCAGCTTTAGAGTTAGAAAGACTTGGGTTCAAATTCCAGCTCTGCCGCTTCCTAGCTATGTGAACACAGACAAGTTACTTAACCTCTTTCGGTCTCAGTTTTCTCATCTGTAAAATAGATTTCATAGAGTTGTGGAAGTTCGGGAAGATAATTTACTGGAAGCATTTAGCGCAACACCTGATACAAATGAGGCACTCAGACAACAGGAGATACAGCACTAAACTACAGTGTGCTATATCAGGACAGTAGAGAAGCTTAATTTAATAAACCTCTGGTCTGATTCATTCTAATTCTGACAGTAAACTGTAGGTAAGTGTACTGGGCCCCCTTTATGGCCTTCCCAGGTTAGGTCTCCCCAGCTGACCCCTTGGGCACAGGCTACTCTACCAGCTTCCTGATTGGAGCAGTCCTGGTAAGGTCTTGGCTATCACTGCAATTGCCTCATCTTTTCTGCTTCCCCATCCTTTTTCTGGAGGACCTGGCCTGAGCAACAGTCTCTGACTTGACAGGAAGCATCTGGCTCCACGTAAGATATGTGGAACCTGTGGCTTCCCCCGGGACTTCTGGAGGGTCAAGGGAGTCAAGGTTCTGTAGAGCAAACTGACCAATGAGAGACAATAGGTGTTTGGGCAGAAAATCTGCTCTCCCCTCTTCCCCCAAGTGGAAATGAGGTTCTATACAACCTCATAAGCAATATTTTTTGTAACTTAGCAACTAGCTGTGGCATTTCTTGTAAAGATGTGACACGCTTGGTAACGCATTACTTTGTATTTACTTCTCTTCTCCCCTCCTGCTATTCCCTTCAACCCCACTCTGTTCTTGCTTCCTTGAGATACATGACTCTCCCTCTCCCATAAAATGTTAGCATGTAAGCTATCTCTAAGAGAATCTGGGGTAAGACTGAGGTTTAGGAAAAACAAGGCAACTACAGTACAAGAATGAGAGAGAGAAAATTCATAATTCATCAATACACCAATTCAACTTATCTATAATTCCTTGGATTCTCTCAACAGTAGAAGCTCTTAAGGCCACATTCCCACCTTATTAACAAAGAATAACTGATCCAGTCAGTAGAACAAGGGGATTTTGAGTACAACCCATCATTCCTTTTCTTCCATAGAGTCTAGTTTAACTTATAAAGCAAGATAAGATGTTTGGAATCACTTAATGCTGTCTTGCAGGAGAGAGAGAGAGAGAGAGAGAGAGAAGGAGAGAGATATTGAGAGATTTTTCTCTTTGAAAAGCCATGTTCCTTTGTATTTAACTACAATGTAACAAGATGTTAAAATGCAACTCTGGCATTTTTCTTTCCTTCAGAAATATGCCCGCATTTTATAGAGTAAGCTATATATTGAGGTTCCACAAAAAACGAAATGCAATTTTCACATTAAACATAGATTCTAACGGCTGGCATTTCTTCTAATGCTTGCACATAATTATCCATAATTGCAGTTTTTCCAACAGGGCACCCACAGTGGTCAGTCTGATTCATGCCACACTGTATGACCCTTTCACATAGTGACAATGGTCTTCAATTCCAGTGCCCATGGCTGCCATCTTCCTTCAACTTACGTGGAGCACTTCTCCTCTCATGCCTCATGACATCAAATACATGAGCTTTAGCTTGTTATTCAGTCTTCTTTCACCCTCATTTTCTGTACTTTTTTTGACTGTTTTTCACATAGGCACATTTGCTGAGTTGGCGCCTCACAGGTGGTTTGGTCTGTGGCATATTTTAAGAGCTATGAAACCATGGGCTCAGCTATTGGGTTGCAATGAGTTACATAATGCATGTGCAGTTCAGTGCACTAACAAGAGGATTTTCCTAAGACCCCAAATGACCCAGGAAACTGACGCACGGAAGGGACTGCACCTCATTAAACATCCCCTGACCAGGATGCACTTATCCTGAAGGACATAGCCTTACTTTGAAGGATGGTGGTCTGTGGAGAACAGATATGGTAATCATCCAACTACACTAAGGCACATTTATTTCTGTTGCTATTTGGTTCATTTTATTTTGGTTTGGTTTGTTTTCTGTTCTTAGCAATCAGACCATTTTATGAGTACTTTGGCAAGCAGTAGGAATAGTTGTTTTCTCTAGGAAATTTCTAACCTTTCAAACACAGCAGAGATGTTATAGGCATTATAAATTCAATTAAACGTGGTCCCTGGTCCCAGGATGATGGTTAGAACCCTTTTTCTTTTTCTTGCCACTCCGTTTAATTTACTTGGAACCAAGGAAAGAAGTGTGAAACTCCACCAATATTAAGGCAAGTTGAAATTCTGGGCCAGGAAGTATAACCCTCTCTGGTCTGGGCTCATTTTCCAGAAAGGCCTGTCATTGGTATAGGAGGATAAAGTCCATCCAAGTTTTATTTATCTCATTATTCTGATAGTTCATTCATTCTTTCAACACATATAATATCGTCTGTGTGCCAGGCACTGTGACTCATGTGACATGGATGACATGTCGAGCAAGATCCCTGCCCTAAGATGACCCACCGTAACATCCTGTTGAAATAGAGGTTTTAGCATTCATTTTCCAAGTCTCTATGTACCAAAGGATGAATAAGAAGAAGGAAATAACATCAATTTATTCACAGATTTTTTTTATCCATTCATTCAAGAAACATTTACTGGGGACTTCCCTGGTGGTGCAGTGGTTAAGAATCCTCCTGTCAATGCAGGGGACATGGGTTCGAGCCCCGGTCTGGGAAGATCCCACATGCTGTGGAGCAACTAAGCCCGTGTGCCACAACTACTGAGCCTGCGCTCTAGAGCCCTCAAGCCACAACTACTGAACCCACATGCCTAGTGCCTGTGCTCCTCAACAACAGAAGCCACCGCAATGAGAAGCCTGTGCGCCAAAACGAAGAGTAGCCCCCGCTGGCCACAACTAGAGAATGCCAGCACGCAGCAACGAAGACCCAATGCACACACACACACAAAAAAAATTTACGAAAGATCTACCATGTAATAGATGTCACACCAAGTGAATGAACAAATGAAGAGGAAATAGGTAGTCTACCTGAAAAAGAATTCAGAATAATGATAGTAAAGATGATCCAGGACCTCGGA
>NC_041221.1:62894282-62902207 GCF_002837175.3 Physeter macrocephalus
ACACACTATTGTAAAACAGTTATACTCCAATAAAGATGTTAAAAAAAAAAAAAATTTACAAAAGATCTACCATGTAATAGATGTCACACCAAGTGCCAGGAAACAAGGGTAAAAGACACTGAGGCATCTAGAGATCATATGAAAAAGATGACTCTGGCTACAGAAATATTTTAAAAGCCTAAATGGTAAAGAGCACCCTAAACAAAATTGAATTAGAATAAAGAAAACAAAATGCACACAAGGCTCATTTTCTTAACAAAACATTAACACGTTGATAACAAAATATATACAAAACTCCCAAAAGGATAACTGTTTTAAAGAATCTTTTACATTCATTTTAAAAAGTGGGAAAAAGGTGACCAATAAACATACGAAAATGTGACCAACCTCATTTATGATTAAATTAGACTGGCAAAATATTCTGTTTGTGAATCCCAGAGTCAGTGGGCGTGGGAATACAACAATTTCTTACGCTGATCATGGGATTCTAACTTGAAGTTAAAGTCGTTTTTTTTGGAAGACAGCCTGGCAATATCCATGAAATTTTTAGATGCAATTTCACTGCTAAACACTTATTCAGTGAACATACAAAAGGACACAAAAATGTTCAGGTAGAAGGAAGCTCGCAGTGTTATCTGTAGCAGTAAAAAACTGAAAATGATCTACAGGTCTATCAATAGCGTTAAATGGATTATTGCCCATACATAGGGAAATACCATGTGTCAGGTAATAAGAATAAGATGTAGATCATTATTTATGTAAATACATACAGAAAAGCCGGAAGATATACTGTTAAATTGAAAAGAGCATGGTGCAGAATAGTATGCGTAGTACTCTCTGGAAGGATATGCAAGAAACTAGTAACACTTTACTCTAGACAGTTATGACCCATCAATTAGAATCGGTACAAGGGACAC
Organism: Physeter macrocephalus; assembly: GCF_002837175.3. Lineage (NCBI taxonomy): Eukaryota > Metazoa > Chordata > Mammalia > Artiodactyla > Physeteridae > Physeter > Physeter macrocephalus. Next base: position 62,895,200 of record NC_041221.1, read on the forward strand.
CTATATGCTTTCCTGCTCTCTCACGTGATAACGTTTACTGTAAGTGGGCTCTCTCTGAAGGATGTGCTGGTCCAAGAGCTTTGAAGATTTGCATACAGCTTGAATCAGGAAGAAATGAAGATCAATACATGTTTTCAAAGGAATGAGGACATAAAGAGGGCCGAGAGAGACACACACACAGAGAGAAGCATAGTAACAAAGGGTAGGTAGGGAAATCAACTCATCCCAATTTGCCCAGGACTTTCCTAGTTTTAGTCCTGAATGTCCCACACGCCGGAAGCTCTTCAGTCCCAGGCCATGTGGAACTGTTGGTCTCCCTAGCCAACCCTGAAGTTACTACAGAGACTTATGCATGTACTGAAGGCACAGGAGAAGCTGACATACTTTCTTTCCTGCCCACATTCCAGCTTCCCTGTACCTCCACCTATATGTCAAAGGGTCCACACAATTTTCCCTATCCCAGAATTCCACCTCTATCCTTTGGTGTAAGGATTTCAAGTTTGCTTTGGTGATGTCACCTTTGGGATTAGGATCTAAAACTGGGGGTTTTCTGGAGTTTGTATACAGTTTTCCAGCAAAAAAAGAAGCTATTGTGAAAGAACTGGGAGGGAAGGAATTTGGATCTGAGGGGAAAAAAAAGTTAATTGTAGGTCTGGGAATAATAAAACCAAAGAGGTTTTTCAAGGTGACAAAAAACTTCATGGTATGGATGGGAAGGGATAAACCCATATTCATCAGAAAAAGTGAACTGATATCTATGAAATTAAGTGAAATAAAAATGGGGGGCATCTTAGGGGAAAACTCTCCAAACAAAACACACCAACCCTTAGGAACCACTGGATGTAATTAACAATGTAGATGCTTCTTCTGACACTGTCTATATGACCCAGGACACTCTGGAGGGAGTAAGTAACAGCAGAAGACTTAAATTATCCCCAGTGGCAGGTGCTGTGGTGTGTGCACGCGATCGCCCTCATCAACCCTAACAAGGTTTAAGGAGAAGTCCCTGGGGAATCTCATTGTTTACAGTGTCCATGGCAAGAGGGAAGCCAAACATTGGGGACACATGTTACTTCCCTTTGGTTCCTGAAAGCGGGTAATGTTTCCGATTTGGGAACAAGGGCATCAGAAGCATAGCTATTCAGTGCATGTGTTTCTCATGACGATGTTGGTATTCTTCTCGTGTATGTCCCGTCCCCGCAGTAACCATTTACTGAAGGAAAGCTGAAGCCCTTTCAGCTTGGTTGCATTTTCTAAGATTTCCTACAGAAAGAAATGCTCACTGTGATTTACAAGCTATCTAGTCTCCGGCCTTCAACACTTTTGCCCTTTAGTGGGTGGGTGTGTTGCTTTTTGCATTGATATATCAGCAGCCTCTGCCACTTCTTCAAAGCCATGCAATCCTTTAACTAATATTTGCTAGGGGGTGGGTGCTGGAATTTCACAGATGAGGAAGACACAGATTTCAGTCCCAGGAGGTAATGAGGGAAAAAAGACAAGACAACTAATACTAGGACATTGTAAGATGAAAGAGGTGTGTGCTTGATCAGGAAACTACAAACTGTGGACTGGAATCCAGGGGGGCACAGGATGGAAGGAAGGAACTTGAACCGGTTTAAGTGAGAGCAGACAATGAGGAGAAGGTGGAAGAAAGGGCACTCATTAACTGAGAGTTCATTTTGTACCAGACTTTTTATATTTGGTATCTCGTGTGATTATTCCAATAACCTGCTAACAACGTCTGTGACTCCCTCATGCAGATGAGGAAACAGAAGATGAGAAAGGTTATACACCTGGGCTGACCCACAATTTGAGGTCACGTGTATCTAATACCAAAGCCCCTGGTCATTTTATTACAGGACACTGAAAGGTAAAGAAGCCTAAACTTTCGCCTGAAGGCACTGAGGACTCTGAAGGGTATCAGCAGGAGAGAGATATGATCAGAACTGCATTTTAGAAAAAAGTTACTCTGACAGTTACATTCAGGAGGGGGAACTGAAGCCAGGAAAAACTGGGAGGGAGCTTTCCCAGGAGGAGAGAGAAACATTTTTTTTTTCTTTCTTTTTTTTTTGCAACAAAGGTCAGCATCTCGTGTCTCGTACAAAAAAGTTGAGGATTTCTTAGGACTTGATTTGGTCATTCTTGCATTTATGTTTAGAAACATGCAAGTGTGAAATGTAAGTTACAAAACTGATGAAGTTGAATCCTGGAAACTCTGGTCCATCTTAGAGGGGAGCGGGGTGGGGGCGGGAGGGGCTAGAGGGCTAAATAATGATAAATTTCCAAAATTGAGAAACACAAAATGCATACAGATACAGTCCCATATGGATGGCCGGGTTGGCAGAAGACATCCATTCTTCTTAAGGGCAACAGCTGGAGACACTGGGAAAAGATGAAGCAGTTGCAACTTGCACTGATGTAATTAATGCCAAGGGTTATTATACTCCTGTTAAGTGATCCTACTACTTTAGAAGTTTGAGGTGATGGCTGGCCTAAGAGCTTTCTTTAGCAGTATGTCTCAGTGTAGCTATAAATTTCCGTCAAGTCATGTGCTACAAATTAGGTCTAGTTAAAGAGTTCAGGAATAGAAGAGGGGAGTGGATTGGGATCTACACTCAGGGCTGGCAAAGTTAATTTACTTCTTGAATTAAAAATTTGACAGCATTATAATACTTCTTTGGATTGGAAATATATCTTTTACAGATATACATTCATTTTGCACAAATGAAGGAGGTAAACCAAAAATCAGAGTGTTGATCTTAAAGACTGCTTTGTCATAAGCTCCAGTCCAGAAGGCTAGAAATTGTTTTTGAAATAATTTGAAAAACATTTTTCAGTGAATATTTTGCAGCTTGATCTTGTTCAGAAATATATGTTCTGTTGTATACATATAAGATGTACACAGACATCTGTACTTTATAGTAGGTAAAAGTGTTTGCACCAGAGGATCAAGATTTTGAGATGGCAAGCAAATATTCTTATCATCAAGATACGGTGACAGGAACTAAAGAAGTAGTAATATTCCTTGACGTGATTCTGTCATAAAAGGTTAAAACCTTTACCAGATTTACATCTCAGAGTCAAGGAGACAGTCATTCTTTGAAGGTTGCAAAAGTCTGGCTAGATTCAGGAATAATCAGTGTTCCTTTGAAGGGAAACTGTTCCTTTGAAGGTAAAAATTATACCTATGCATACGTATTCTACTTGTAAAATCAGAAAGAATCCTCCATCTATAAAGTATAAGTAGTTTATACATACTGTAAGTGGATATTTTACTTGTGTGGCAGAAAGAAAGTTGCAGAGCTTTCAGGATCTACAGGTAGTAAAAAAAAATGCTATATAACTGGTAAAATGGCAACCAGTCTGGTGATCTTTAAACTCCTAATAAATAATATTTCCTACAAACACTGTTACTTGAAAACTCACAATTAGATAATCATTTCTTTGCACCTACAAAATAGAAATATCCCTCAAAGTAAATTATACCACAGTCTAAATAATCTTTCAGTTCCTTTTCTACAACTAACCTGCTTGCCCAAATGAGTTTGACAGCAATTTTCAGGAAGTTCACACCTAGAACCATCTTTAAAAAGTAGTTTCGGCTACACCTGTAATTCACTGATGAGGCCCGGAGAGGTAAAACAATTTTTTTCAAGGTCACAAAGCCATAATCTGTCATTAACAAAATCAAGACTATGGACAACTTCAGGATCTTGTTTTTTGATGTTTTGTTGGTCCTGAGGCAGTTCCTGAGGGCCCTGTCCTGGAAAGTAAATGAGGTAAAGAGGCAACCAGGTGGGGCTTGTGGCCCCTGGCCACACTTCATCTCAAGCAGGTCTGCTGTGTTACACAGAGTTATATACCGGGCTTCTTTCTGAATAACATTGATTTGAAGGAAAACATCTTCTGCTAAATGAAATTTTTAAATGAGTACATGCAGGACCTTGCTGATAGATTGGGCATGTGGAAGAGAAGATGTCCCGACATTTGTGGACACTCTACATGTTCCAGAAGGCCAGAACTCTGTCCTACTCATCTTGGATTTTTCCCCAGAATCTAACTTGGTGTCTTGGGGCCTCACTGTTATAGGGTCTGGAGGTTCTTGTAGTTATACCTCCAGGGGATCCCTTCTGACCTCAGATGATTTTCTAATTATCTCCTCGTTTTCTTCCACGGACCCATGGGATGTGGTTTGCTTGTGTCTCTTAAGGCCAGCCCTGACTTTTTTGTGACACACCTACTTTCAGGTAAGGGACACATTCTCCTAAACTGGACCCACCCTTTTGTTTCTGCACAAGCCTTGAAACTCATGTGACTGACTGACTGACTGAATATTGGGTTGATAATAAGTGCAGGGAAAGAGATAAGAGGTAGCAAATGTAACAATGATGAAATGACAAGGTCATAGCATTCCTGATATGTTAGGAAGGTAAATGAGTTCAACCTCATTTTCCACTAGTCTTCTTAGAAATTTTTATGATTGCTTTCTCTCTTCTTTTCTTTACTATTTTATTCCTGAGCTACATTTCATCTTTTCCTACCTATAAGGAGAGTCTAAATTTAGTTTTCTTTCTCCCAACCTCCAAGCTCTCCAACCTCACTTTCCTTCCTCTTTCAATTCTAATTGCAAATTAGGTCAAGCTTACAACAGTCCCAGACATTATGTAGCATTTCCATCTCAAAGCAAACTCCAGGTTGTAATCTTCAAATTTAAAGTCCTTTTCACAGTTTTATTGAAGGGGGGTGGGGAGGGGCCGGATACCTGACCTCAGGCAATTAGTGACTAAGTGACTTGTTTTCTTACTAAGTTTTGCCTAAAGGTGGGCGCTTTTTAGAAGCACACAAAGGGTAGAAACAACGCCAATTAGTGGCTCTCAAGCTGGGTGGGGGTCTGAAAAAAGTTTTCTATTAATACTTTTCTAATGTATATTTTCACTTCAATAAGTATCTTTAAAAATTATGCTTCTCCCATCATGAAGACCAAAATCTCTTTCCCAGAGATCGTCTCAATTAAAAGATCTTCCATAGAATAAGACTTTTTAAAGTTATTGTCTCCATTTTTCAGAAGTCTTTCCTGAAGGTATTTGCTTGGGGAATATGAAAGAAATTTTTCCTACTAAAATGGGATTTAATAACGATTATAAAGAATGATCTGTAAGTAATGGATTATTTGGGGGTTACATGGGAATAGAAAGTAGGATTGGGAAACATATCCTAAAATTTATATTCATAAAAAAACTTAGTGCCTAAAGAGGCACTAAGTTACTTTTTCTTCCCTTTCTTTTCCCTCACCCCTTCCTTTCTTCCCCTTCCCACCCTCCCTCTTTTTCTCCGTTCCTTATCCTTCCTAGAACCCTTAAATGCTCAGTTATCTCCAAACATTTATCCAAATTCAAACTCCAGTCAATTTGATTTGCTTTTACAGTAAGGGTAAAAGGGTTCCACTTTGAAGAAAACTAAATTTCAATGTCACCATCAATAAATCAACTAAAGAATCAAGGAGATTTATAGCATGGGCAGAGAAATTGATTTAGCACAGGGATTAAGAGGTTACTAAGTCAGCCAGATGCAGTCTGGACTCCAGCTCCACCATGTATGTCCTTGAGAGAGTTAAACTACACATCCTCCTACAAACAATGGGGATAACACTATCCATCTCCAAGTGTAATTGTGAAGATTAAATGATAATGTGTTCATAAAAAGCTTAGATATGCCTGGAACATAGTAAGTACTCAACAAGTATAATTAACATAGTATTAACATTATAATATCTTATACTATTCATAACATTGCAAAGTAATAAAGCAAAGGACACTCCAGTATTCCACCTAATTATGCAAATGAGTATGCAATAATTTAATTCATGTGCTTCTACTGTGTTTTACAATTATCTCACTCAAGTGAGATAATTTTGTAAAAACTATTGGATGCTCCTGCCAAGTTAGAGCTTAGTATCAATAATGAATTGGGAGCAGAAGCAAGAAGAACTACAATCCTGCAGCCTGTGGAACAAAAACCACATTCACAGAAAGATAGACAAGATGAAAAGGCAGAGGGCTATGTACCAGATGAAGGAACAAGATAAAACCCCAGGAAAACAACTAAATGAAGTGCAAATAGGCAAAAATGTTTAACAAAGACCTAGAAGAATTCAAGAACAAACAAACAGAGATGAACAATACAATAACTGAAATGAAAAATACACTAAAAGGAATCAATAGCAGAATAACTGAGGCAGAAGAACGGATAAGTGACCTGGTAGACAGAATGGTGGAATTCACTGCTGCGGGACAGAATAAAGAAAAAAGAATGAAAAGAAATAAAGATAGCCTAAGAGACCTCTGGGACAAAATTAAATGCAACAACATTCGCATTATAGGGGTCCCAGAAGGAGAAGAGAGAGGGAAAGACCCAAGAAAATATTTGAAGAGATTATAGTTGAAAACTTCCTTGACATGGGAAAGAAAACAGCCACCCAAGTCCAGGAAGTGCAGCAAGTCACACAGGATAAACCCAAGGAGAAACATGCCAAGACACATAGTAATCAAACTGGCAAATATTAAAGACAAAGAAAAATTATTGAAAGCAGCAAGGGAAAAATAACAAATAACATACAAGGGAACTCCCATAAGGTTATTTAACAGCTGATTTCTCAGCAGAAACTCTACAAGCCAGAAGGGAGTGGCATGATATATTTAAAGTGATGAAAGGGAAGAATCTACAACCAAGATTACTCTACCGGGCAAGGATCTCATTCAGATTCGATGGAGAAATCAAAAGCTTTACAGACAAGAAAAAGCTAAGAGAATTCAGCACCACCAAATCCAGCTCTACAACAAATACTAAAGGAAATTCTCTAAGTGGGAAACATAAAAGAAGAAAAGGACCTACAAAAACAAGCTCAAAACAATTAAGAAAATGGTACTAGGAACATACATATTGATAATTACCTTAAACATGAATGGATTAAATGCTCCAACCAAAAGACACAGGCTCGCTGAATGGATA
>NC_041221.1:62902423-62905198 GCF_002837175.3 Physeter macrocephalus
ATCAATCCAAGAAGAAGATATAACAATTATAAATATATATGCACCCAACATAGGAGCACCTCAATACATAAGGCAACTGCTAACAGCTATAAAAGAGGAAATCGACAGTAACACAATAATAGTGCAGGACTTTAACACCTCACTTACACCAATGGACAGATCATCCAAACAGAAAATTAATAAGGAAACACAAGCTTTAAATGACACAATAGACCAGATAGATTCAATTGATATTTATAGAACATTCCATCCAAAAACAGAGGATTACACTTTCTTCTCAAGTGTGCACAGAACGTTCTCCAGGATAGATCACATCTTGGGTCACAAATCAAGCCTCAGTGAATTTAAGAAAATTGAAATCACATCAAGCATCTTTTCTGACCACAACGCTACGAGATTAGGAAATCAGTTACAGGGAAAAAGACATAAAAAACACAAACACATGGAGGCTAAAGAATACATTACTAAATAACTGAGAGATCACTGAAGAAATCAAAGAGAAAATCAAAAAGTACCTAGAGACAATTGACAATGAAAACACGATGGTCCAAAACCTATGGGATGCAGCAAAAGCAGTTCTAAGAGGGAAGTTTATAGCAATACAAGCCTACCTCAAGAAACAAGAAAAATCTCAAATAAACAATTTAACCTAACACCTAAAGAAACTAGAGAAAGAAGAACAAACAAAACCCAAAGTTAGCAGAAGGAAAGAAATCATAAAGATCAGAGCAGAAATAAATGAAATAGAAACAAAGAAAATAATAGCAAAGATCAATAAAACTAAAAGCTGGTTCTTTGAGAAGATAAACAAAATTGATAAACCTTCAGCCAGACTCATCAAGAAAAAGAGGGAGAGGACTCAAATCAATAAAATTAGAGATGAAAAAAGGAGAAGTTACAACAGACACCACAGAAATACAGGGTATCCTGAGAGACTACTACAATCGACTCTATGCCAGTGGAATGGACAGCCTGGAAGAGATGGACAGATTCCCGGAGGGGTGTAGGTTTCCGAGACTGAACCAGGAGGAAGTGGAAAGTGTGAACAGACCGATCACAAGTGGTGGGGTTGAAACAGTGATTGAAGATCTTCCAATGGGCAGGGGTCCAGGACTGGGTGGCTTCACAGGTGAATTCTGTCGTTTGGAGAGGAGCTAGCACCCGTCCTCTCAGACTCTTCCAGAGGGTTGCAGAGGATGGAATACTCCCAAACTCATTCTATGAGGCCACCATCACCCTGATACCAAAAACAGACAAAGATACTACAAAAAAAGAAAATTGCAGACCAAAATCACTGATGAATATGAATGCAAGAATCCTCAACAAAATATTAGCAAACAGAATGCAACAACACATTAAAAGGATCATTCACCATGATTGGGTGGGATTTGTCCCAGGGATGCAAGGATTCTTCAATATATGCAAATCAATCAATGTGATGCACCATATTGACAAACTGAAAACTGGAAACCATATGGTCATCTCAATGGATGCAGAGAGGGCTTTTGAAAAAATTCAACACCCATTTATAATGGAGGCTCTCCGGAGAGTGGGCATGGAGGGAACCTACCTCAACATAATGGAGGCCATGTGCGACACGCCCACAGCAAGCATCATTCTCAATGGTGAAGGGTTGGGGGCATTTCCTCTGGGATCGGGAGCAGGGCGGGGATGTCCACCTTCACCACTATTATTCAACATGGTTTTCGGGGTCCTGGCCGTGGCAATCGGAGAGGAAGGAGGGATAAAAGGAATACAAATTGGACAAGAAGAGGTGAGACTGTCACTGTTTGCAGATGACATGATACTGTGCATGGAGAGTCCTAGGCATGCCACAAGAGAACTACTAGAGCTAGTCAATGAATTTGGTGGAGCTGCAGGATGCAAAATTGATGCACAGAGATCTCTTGAATTCCTATACACTAATGATGAAGGATCTGAAAAAGAAGTTAGGGAGGCACTCCCATTTGCCATTGCAACAGAGGGAGTGAAATACCTGGGAATGGACCTACCTAGGGAGACAAAAGACCTGTATACAGAAAACTATAAGACATTGATGAAAGAAATTAAAGTGATACAAACAGATGGAGAGCTATACCATATTCTTGGATTGGAAGAATCAATATCGTGAAAATGACTATACTACCCAAAGCAATCTACAGATTCAATGCAATCCCTATCAAATTACCAATGGCATTTTTTACAGAACTAGAACAAAACATCTAAAATTTGTATGGAGACACAAAAGACCCTGAATGGCCAAAGCAGTCTTGAGGGAAAAGAATGGAGCTGGAGGAATCAGACTCCCTGACTTCGACTATACTACAAAGCTACAGTAATCAAGACAATATGGTACTGGCACAAAAACAGAAATATAGATCAATGGAACAGGATAGAAAGCCCAGAGATAAACCCATGCACCTATGGTCAACTAATCTATGACAAAGGAGGCAAGGATATATAATGGAGAAAAGACAGTCTCTTCGGTAAGTGGTGCTGGGAAAACTGGACAGCTACATGTAAAAGAATGAAATTAGAACACTCCTTAACACCATACACAAAAATAAACTCAAAATGGATTAGAGACCTAAATGTAAGACTGGACACTATAAAACTCTTAGAGGAAAACATAGGAAGAACGCTCTTTGACATAAATCATAGCAAGATCTTTTTTGATCCACCTCCTAGAGTAATGGAAATAAAAACAAAAATAAACAAATGGGACCTAATGAAACTTAAAAGCTTTTGCAAAGCAAAGGAAACTACAAACAAGAC
>NC_041221.1:62905327-62911755 GCF_002837175.3 Physeter macrocephalus
CTAAAAATAGAACTACCATACAACCCAGCAATCCCACTACTGGGCATATACCCAGAGAAAACCATAACTCAAAAAGACACATGCACCCCAATGTTCATTGCAGCACTACTTACAATAGCCAGGTCATGGAAGCAACCTAAATGCCCATCGACAGACGAATGGATAAAGCTGTGGTACATATATACGATGGAATATTACTCAGCCATAAAAGGGAACGAAATCGGGTCATTTGTAGAGACGTGGATGAACCTAGAGACTGTCATACAGAGTGAAGTAAGTCAGAGATAGAAAAACAAATATCATACATTAAGGCATATATGTGGAATCTAGAAAAATTGTACAGATGAACCTGTTTGCAGGGCAGAAATTGTGACACAGATGTAGAGAACAAACATATGGACACCAAGTGGGGAACGCAGCGGGGGTGGGGGTGGGTGGTGTGATGAATTGGGAGATTGGGATTGACAAATATACACTCATATGTATAAAATGGATAACTAATAAAAAACTTGCTTTATAAAAAAATAAAATTCAAAAATAAAAAAAATAATGAATTTGTAGGCTTTGAACTTGGGAAGGTGCAACTGAGTCTCAAGAATTGCACAAGGTTAATGTTGGTTCACTGCTTGTCACAATGTGTGCTTCCATCCCTGAAGCTGGCTAGCAAAGGAGAATTAGGCAAAGGTACTTCAATTTCCTCATGATCATGTGCTTTCACTTTAATCCAATTATAGAGGTTCGCTGCATGTCTTGAAGATCACAAATCCAAAAAAAGGAACCATTAGGAACTTCTCTATGGTTTATAAAAAGGAAACATCTTTTTAATGACTTTATTAGTCTAATTTTCTTGTGGTAAAGAGAAAATAATTCTTCTCTTATCCTTAACCAAGATGGCCAGTTGTGTAGAAATCCAAGTGTGCTGTGGGTCAAGAAATGTGAGTTTTGGCCACTGACCAGCTGTGACCACTGACGATTGAGATGAGTCACTTGCCTTGTCTCTAAGCTGGACCTTGCATCGATGATCAGTGAGGTCCTTCCCTGCCCTAACAGCCCGTTGTTTCACACCAAGTGACTTTTCCAGATGAACTAGAAGGTTGTAAATGGTATACTCATAGACGATGGAACGAGACCAAAAAATAAAAATAAAAAATCAATGAACGTTATTCATTAGATTGTTCAATGAGAAAAAAAGATGAGCGGTGTTTTGAATGTTAATCTTCACAATATTTCAGCTGTTAAAATTAACTTCATAATTAATTGGCTGCATATAACAGGGATTTGTGTGTCTTAAGCAAGCATTTTTGAGCACTGACAGTGTATAAAGTTTATATCTAGGTGTCCTGAACTTTGACAAAGTTTGGCTTCAATAAAGTCTATCCTGCAGCAGCATGCAATCAAGTAGGCAGGTAAGAAAAATGCAGATTTAACATAAATTGTTTTAAAGGTGACATATAAATCACATCAAAACAAATGATCAGCCTAATTAGACTGACTAACTTAGGGTTATGACATAAGTAGTTTATATATTTAACACAGGTCTTCAGATTTCCCTGCTAGAGACTCTCCCCCTTTAACAATTCAAGATTCCTATCCAGAAGTTACTTTTTGCTGTTGCTATTTTACAGATGTCCTTGCTCTTTTAAAGAGATGCTAAAATGTGCAGCTTTTTATTAGAGAATACATATACCATGAAAGATAGGAAGTTGGAAAATGCAGAAAAAAATATATTTTAATCTTAAAGAAAACAAAGAGTGGATTTAATCGAATGACCACTTTCAAGTACAAAGTTGTCTGAGGCATTCTCCATATGGTCTCATTTAATCTTTGTAATAACGCATGGTAATATCACCATACTATGTGACAGATGATAGAAATGAGGCTCATGGATGGCCAGTGATTCTCCTGAATTCACCCAGTAAATAAATTGGGGAGGCGGAATTAAACCCAGGTTTGGCAGGCTCCCAAATTCATGCTCTTCCTACTCTTTCATGCTTCCTCTCACTTTCAGTGCTTGTCTGGAATTGGGCTTAGGGCGAGGTAGGTGGGGGCAGAGTGGGGAGTCCCGGTTCACATCTTACGGACAGAGATTATGAGAAAACAATACTATGAGATTTACTGACCAGCTTGGGTTACTAAAAATGTACATCCACCTTCCCAGTATGATTTTTAGAAAATCAGATTCCCAATGAATGAATTTTAAATGCAATTTTACATTCTCCAGCAAAGAATGTACTAGGTACAAGCCATTCCTAGAGGTATAAGAAATCTTCTGAATTAAGCAAGAAAAGATATGCAAAGGGTGAAAGAAAGATATCTTCTGTCTAATGATATTAAGCCCTAAATGAAAATTGCTGACTGCATTCATACAATTCCATGTCCAGGCAAATTATGCAGAGTGTCTAATGAATATAAATATATTTACAAATATATTTTAAGAAAAACTTAAAATATGTGTCTGAAGACAATTTTAAAAGGTTTTTAAAAAAAGCAAAATTCTGTTCTTATTTTAAAAAATAATACTGAAAAAAAAACTGCAGGAAGCTTTTTTTCCCCTAATGATACCTTTCAAAATACTAACTTAATAAGGTTAAACACTTTCCTATTATGTTTTTAAAAGGTTTCTAGAAAATATGTATTTTTTACTTGTATGTGCATAAAATGTATTTATATAATACACAAGATACTGTTAACGTTTGATCCTTGCTAGAACATGTTTTGAATTTTGAAGCATGAGCATCTATTATCTATTTTCAGTTATTAAAAAAAACACAACAATTCTAACTGTGAGGGGTAATTACTACAGGTAGCATAGGATAGAAAGGTAACATGTTCAAAGCCACTGAAGAGAGTCATTTCTTTAAAGCAAGTAAATGAGTTAGTTGTTTCATCAAGAAATGGAAATGGGGACTTCCCTGGTGGCGCAGTGGTTAAGAATCCGCCTGCCAACGCAGCGGACACTGGTTCGAGCCCTTGTCTGGGAAGATCCCACAAGCTGCAAAGCAGCTAAGCCCGTGCGCCACAACTACTGAGCCCACGTTCTAGAGCAGCCCGCGAGCCACAACTACTGAGCCCACGTGAAGCCCACATACCTAGAGCCTGTGCTCCAAAACAAAGAGAAGCCACCACGATGAGAGGCCCACGCACCGCAACGAAGAGTAGCCCCCACTCGCCGCAACTAGAGAAAGCCCGCGTGCAACAATGAAGACCCAACATAGCCAAAAATAAATTTTAAAAAGAGAAACGGAAATGGCCTGACTCACTTTCTTCCAAATCAAATAAGATCAAATAATTCAGTCCAGCGCAAACTGTTGAGTTTTGATACTTTTATTTCCAAACTGGATTTGGAGAGTTTCTCCTTATCCAGATTCTGTCGAGAGCAGAGCACTAGGGCTTAAATTGATAATATAATTAGATAAGGCTTTCTACAGGACAACTGCAGAAAACAGTTGCCTACAGCTTCATTTCCTGAGTAAAAAAGTTACCGTAATAAAATAAAATAGAAATGTCGTAAAGGATATACTCAGGTTAGAACTATATTTCCCTTGAACAATGCTTTCACATCTCTGGCCATGATGTCAACAGTTCCATGTAAAATTTAAAAATTGAGCGTCAAAAAAAAAAAAAATCGAGTGTCTTTGATACTTCTGTTTTAAATATTCCTTACAACACAACAAAAGATAAATTCTTATGGTACGGTTGACACTAGAGGACAAAAATTATTTTGAGCAGTAGAAAAGAAATACTTATCAAGAGTTTTCAGTTGGACTGGGGGAGACTTTGAAAAACTCAAATATTGTCTAAATCTTCAAGTTATTCCTAAGATGGAGTCAGTTTTGAATATTGATAAAATTAATTGCTTGTCCAAGCTGCCTACATTTTTCAATGAGTTGGGCAGTGGTATGAAGACCAAACTGGCTAAATTGGAACACAGTGTTACCGGTCTACAATCTCACCTTGAGTGTGACCCCTGAAAATCACAAGTTTTGACACTGTTTAAATCTCTAGTCCTTTAATGATTCTCTAAATAAATGGCATTTAGAATTTCTTAAAGTCCTGTTTTTGTCTCCACAATTCTAGTTGGCTCTATAAATATTTATAAATTAAACTCAAGAGCTTTAACTTAGTAACTATTTCTTATCGTTGGTTTCTTTTGCCGAAATTTCTATGCTTCTCTCCAACAATGCCCAGTGAGATGTGGTATGTATTTTTTCCCATAAAATTCTATTACTTGAAGAGTTTTTTCTTGGCCTTCCCATTCTCTAGTCTCCATAATCTTTCAAATAAGAGAGCCAGTTACGAATATCGCCCACTAAATTACATTAGGCCACCAATGTGTAATTTATTGGCATGAGGGGATTTTCGAATGTCTTCCTAACTCAGCAGTCACTTGCATCATTTGCATCTGAGTTACTTCCTGTTTTTCTTAGCAGAGAGATGATTTGGTACTCAAGTCAATAATCTTAACTTGGTAATTTAGTCATGTCAAATGGAGGTATCCTCAATTAGAAAAAAAATGTATTTTCCTAAATTGCTGACTTTTACTTTGTTGGGATTTTGGTGGCAGTGACTTTAGAGCCCTGGTCCTACAATGTACAGGCTGTGTGCCCTTATTTCAATTGAGGCGAGAGGAGAAAAATTATATATGACAAGTGGGGCAAGAAGCACATTTACAAAAACTGAAGGAGACTTTTCTGTTTTCTTTTTACTGTAACTCCTCAAATACTGTCTAAACCCTCAAGTTATTCCTCTTCTCTAAGCTTCTGTGTCTCATTTGTATCATGGAGATGATAATGACAGACCTGAACGTCACATGGATGAAAGTGAGAATTAACAACGCAGGTAGAGAGCTTAGCCCGGCACCTGCATAGGAAGCTCAGAATACAAGTTATTTGTCATTATTTTAATGAGGTATTTGTTGTATTTTACATGTAACCTGTTTTCCCTGGCATAAATCCATCCCCAATGAAGACTTTTTAAAAGGAACTCCATAGATAATAGGTTATGCAGTGGACCTATAGTAAAGATCTACTGGAAATAAAACTATTTACCAAAATACATATGCACATGTATATTATAATGTATAGAAATATATAGTATATAAAGTATATGTGTATATATATATATATATATATGTTTTTTTAAGTTGGTTTGTTCTAAATAGTAGGAAAAATATTTCTATTACTCTAAAACCACACACCATCCAAACGCACCAATGATGTTTAACTATTGTTCAAAAGAAAAGCTGCCCGACATCAGGCTGTGAAATCCTGTAATGCTTTTGCTCAGCATGGACCTGGGCGTCAAGATTATGTGTAAGAAATGCCAGACCTATTTGAGTAGTAACGGCAGTAATCATTGCCTAAACTGGGCCATCATCAGCTCACAGAACTTGGTGCTTTGAGCAAAGGTGTGAATTATTGCCCTCCCCCTTTTCTGTAAGGGTACCCCTTAGTTTAAGAATACCACTTTCTCTTTAACACATATCCTCAGGCTTAACTAGGCAGAAAAGCAAACAGAAGAGCTAGATGCACAAATGATCAGTGAATCTAAGTGAATGGTCTGCATTTGAGTCCAAAGCCAATTCCAAATTCAGTTAGATCAATAGTAAGTACTTCCTCTTAATCATTTAGGGATCAGCAGAAATTGCTAAGCCCTCCT
Source organism: Physeter macrocephalus (assembly GCF_002837175.3). Classification (NCBI taxonomy): domain Eukaryota; kingdom Metazoa; phylum Chordata; class Mammalia; order Artiodactyla; family Physeteridae; genus Physeter; species Physeter macrocephalus. The sequence continues at coordinate 62,910,986 of NC_041221.1, forward strand.
TTCTGCAGTATAAAGTCCTTTCACTAAGCGACTGGGTTCTTTCAGGTGCTACTTTATTTGGAATTTAATTTGTCCTAACATTCCTCCAAGAGCTATTAGAGCACACCAAATCAGTGTGTTCCATTTAACTCCCAAACCATGGAGAAGCTGGCTGCAGCATCAAACCACACTATTAAAATTACCAGGGAACCCTAGAGTAGGAATTCCAGGCACAAGTTACAGTTTAGGGACAAATAAAGGTTTTAAGACCTTGAGTGATATTGGGATGGGGATTTAGGAGAATTTCAGAGTCTGAAAAGACAGTCCTTAAGATTTTCATGTCAGGTTCCTACGGCTGGTTCTCTGTGGCTGCACTGGTTAGTTAAAAGACAAAAGTAAACTTCGTCTTTCCCCAGCTCCTTGAATTTTTCTTGTCAATAGATTTGAGATCAAGCATGACTACAACTCAGAATGGCTTTGGCAGAGTTGTCCAAAAGGAAGCCCGTCCCTCCCGCATCATCGCATCTTGCAAAACAAGCCCAACAGACTCATTTGTATAGAATTTTTTTTTTTTAACCTGGATATCTTTTTGGTGCCATCTAAGCAATTACTTGGAAGTCTTTAGGTGAAATCCTGACTCTAAGGGTTTAAAATGCAAGTGCAGGGCTTCCCTGGTGGCGCAGTGGTTAAGAATCTGCCTGCCAATGCAGGGGACACGGGTTCGAGCCCTGGTCCGGGAAGATCAAACCCATGTCCCCTGCCTTGGCAGGTGGATTCTCAACCACTGCGCC
>NC_041221.1:62911784-62926324 GCF_002837175.3 Physeter macrocephalus
AGAATCTGCCTGCCAATGCAGGGGACACGGGTTCGAGCCCTGGTCCGGGAAGATCCCACATGCCGCGGAGCAACTCAGCCCGTGCGCCACAACTACTGAGCCTGCGCTCTAGAGCCCACGAGCCACAACTACTAAGCCCACGAGCCAAAACTACTGAAGCCCACGTGCCTAGAGCCCGTGCTCTGCAACAAGAGAAGCCACTGCAATGAGAAGCCCACGCACTGTAACGAAGACCCAACGCAGCCAAAAATAAATAAATAAAAATTTTTAAAAAGCTATGGAGGCAGTCAAGACACCAACCTCAATATGCCCTATTGTGAATTTAGAAGACAGAATTGTGTAAAAGACAGAAGACCAAGAAAACAAAAAGCTGTTCACAGCAAAACTAGGCCTCAATATGTGTGAGAATTCACACTTTGAAAAAAATAAAAAAATAAAAAAAATAAAATAAAATGCAAGTGCAGAAAGTAGCACAGCCAGGGCTACACAAGAGGCCCCAGGCATTCCAAATCTGAATGAATGTTTTGGACATCTAGCAGGCTTAAGGGATTAGTCTAGAGTCCTACCACGTGGGAGGTCCAAATTCAGAGCCTTCGAGCTGAAAGGAAGATGTTCCAGTTGTTTTGATGGAGGAAGAGGAGCCAGTGCCCACCTTTCAAAGAAAGAGATCTTTTCTGGGTGGGACAGCCGGGAGGGAAGCTCTGAAGTAGGATCATCACAAATAGAAGAAATGGCTTTTGGGCTAAATTTGCTCATTCTTCTTGATTGGGTGACATGCCTCTGGAATCTTCTCAGAACACTCAGTTTGCTGGCTGTAAGTATTTATTTTTGCAGGAGATGCCAGGAGCACGGGCAGACTGGACTTCTAGTCTGCCACTCTCATAGACATTTTCCTTCATATCACATACTTTAGTTTGGAATTTTATATTCAGTACTGTGATTATATGATTAATACTGGCCCTTCTCCTGGCCCCCAATTATAGGGACTAAGACCAAGGATAAAGCCTCTTTGGGTCATCATTGGATCCCAAGAGCCTTGCTTAGGTCTGGCACATGGGAGACTACCAAGAAATTATTTGTTAAGAGAATGTTGTCCAAATTGTTGAAGAGACTAGGTCTGGAGATCTAACCCAAAGGCAGGCAATTCATGGGCTCACTCGTAACCAGTGGCCTATAATATACAAGGAGAATGAAAAAATTGTCCTATTGTATTTGTAAATTTGTAGGTTCTGTTTACTCGTAACTATAAATGAGAAATTGCAAGTAAGGTAATTGGTGTTAGGAGGTGTCCAAAAAAATGCATCTGTAGGTGGTCTGAAGTAAAACTGGGGCTGGAGAAGCTTTGGCAAGCCACGTGCAAGCTGGGACAACAAAAAAGCAGAGGATGAAGACTGGAAGTGAGTCCACAAAAGGAAAACACACTGGACGTGCAAGCAGACAGACAAACGGCAGAGTCTCAAGAAAGATACTATATGTCGTACAAGCAAAAGAGAAAGTTGAAGGTCTCTAGAATGTGATAATTCCTCAAAACTTTAACACCCTCATTCATGTAAGAATGACTTTTATTTTGACCTAGTTATTTCTGATAACCAAGCCAATCTGATCGTAATGTTACCATATGCTGATGAGGGACTTTTGTGAATTACTCTGTGAAGAGAAGATGCCTGCTCTTTGCCAGCAGCTTGGGAATCTGGAGTCCTTTCTTGGAACTCTTAGAGTATTTCCAGGAAAAGTCACCAAACAGCTTTGATTCAAGGAAATGAAACTCTTCTGTCCTGTACTGACTGGTTGAAAAGATGGTCACTTGAGTAAAATATAATTTTGTTCAAAGTACTACGTCACGGTGTTCCCCTCAGCGTTTACTGAAATTGAATTATACATAGGAATTTTACTCGTCTCGGATCTCACAGTTCTGGGGTTGGTTTCTATCTGTTGCCTGGAGCTCACTTCCTGGTAGTGATCAGAGCGAGAGGCATTCTAGTCACTAGAGACCATCTGGAGTTCAACAAAAACCTAATTCGTGAGATCTCTGGCAGGAATGAAATTCCTTTTTATAATCACTTGATAATCACAGACAGTACTCCTTGTGTATGGGAGCAGAGGGGCACAGGCTCTTGAACATAACCATGCTTTGTCTTGTGCTTAAAACTGGGCACCACTTCTAACTTAGAGAGAGAGATGTTAGGAAAGCAGAGGCGGAAAAATGACAGATGGGGCAGGGTCTGGACCTGGGAGAGACTGCAGTGAGGAATGAGGGGACATCTTGAGGGGAGTGTGATGCAGGATTAGGGGGTTGAGAAGAAGGTAAGGAAAGAGATGTTAGATAAGGAATGGGAGGTCCCAGAGAAACGGGGGAAAGTGAGAGATAAGACTGGGGAAAGAAGAAGCAGAGGATATAAAGAAAGGGAAATGGGAAGAGAGTATAGTGCAGAAGATAAGAACAGAGGAGGATGTGGAGAAAACTAAAGTGAACTTCAAGGAAATGAGAGGGACAGCAGAATTTTGTTCAGGGTGTGGAATCTGAAATATAACTGCCAAGGTTTGAACCCCAGCTCTACAACTTTCCAGAATTTCCAACTGAGGGAAATATCCTTAAATTCCCTGAGCCTCAGTTTCCTTTTCTGTAGAATGATGTAATCCTTCTACCTACCTCAGTGGGTTGTTGTGAGAATTAAATGTGATCATGTATGTCAACTCTTAACACCACGCTTGGCACAGAGCTCGTGTCACCGTTACCGAGGTTTAAAGAGGAGGAACAGAAGAACAAAGGAAAGAACGAAATGAAGGAAGTAGGGAGGACAGATAGTCAGACAGTGGAAGAATGAAAAAGATGTAAGTTTCTGCTAATGATTTTAACCTTACTTTCCCCATATCATCATCCAAGTTTCTATGCCCACTATCTCATTTCTACCTGTTTTAACGATCCTCGGGAGAACCACATGTGTGTCGAATATGAATACCTTTTTTTTTTTTTTTAGCCACACGTGGCTAGTCTGAAATGAATTGTGCTGTAATTGAAAACACACACCACATTTCAAAAGCAGTATGAAAAAGTAGAATTTACAATTATTTTCTTAATACTTTCTATATTAAATGTTGAAGTGATAATATTTTGGATATACATAAAATATAATTAATTTCATCCTTTTTTTTTTTTTTTTTTTTGTGGTATGCGGGCCTCCCTCTGCTGTGGCCTCTCCCGTTGCGGAGCACAGGCTCCGGACGCGCAGGCTCAGCGGCCACGGCTCACGGGCCCAGCCGCTCCGCGGCACGCGGGATCCTCCCAGACCGGGGCGCGAACCCGGTTACCCCTGCATCGGCAGGCGGACGCGCAACCACTGCGCCACCAGGGAAGCCCTGAATACCTTTTAAAATGTATTTTTGTATTGAACTAACCTGTAGTAGTCTGCATTTCCTTAAGAGTTAAAATTGTTCCCTGGAAATGAGTAAGATTAAAGCTACACAAAGCTTAAACCAGTCATCCAAAAAACCATTTGTTTATTTTCCCTTCCTCTTGACTGTATTGACTAGCCATTTGATGGAATTAACTAAATTGACTGGTTATTTTGAAATGTGTTAACCCAGTGGTAGACAGTAGGGAAAACAGAGCCCCTAGTGTTCTTGGTGGTGTATCTTTCCAAGTTTCTCTCCACAACACAAACCACTTCCTTTTACTTGAGGTCATTTTGCTTTTCTCATTAGTCTCACAGTCCAGGGGCTAGTGCTGAGTGCTGAGGCAGCTCTAAGTCCAAGACCATAAAACAACTAAATAGAACTGGCCCAAAGCACAGAAGGAAGGCTCTACGGAGTTGGTCTTCCCCTCTCAAGAAAAGGAGAAGGAAAAGTGGAGGGGTAGGGTAGCCAAAGTATGAAAAGAGATATGAAAGAGGTCTAGTCTTACACTGGGGAGGAGGGATGAAACTACAGACCAAATCAGAAGGAAAAAACTCACTACGCTCATCACAGAAATGCTCCAAGGTGCACTTGGCACGGAGCTGCACGCTGGCAGATCACAGACATTCCGCGTTAGAATTTCCACAAAGCTGAATAAATAGTGCGCTCATAGACCCACCAGTGACCAGGGTGTGAGAGCCCAACCCTCACTGGCCATGAGTAAGGCTACTCTTAAATGCCACTCAGAATAAAGCAAAAGGAGTTTTATCCTTCTCACAAAAACCTGTCCTTTAACGGAACCACCTGAGTTATTTAACATACTGGCCAATGAAACAATAGGCCAGTAACAGCATGGCTCCTCACATTCTGATTCAGAAGTGTGACACCATGGCGAAGACCATCCTTCACTCACTTCTTTCAAGGTATTCCCTTCTATCAAAGGGTTCAAGAAGCATAGTTTCATCCCACTTTTCCTTGCTGTGCAGGAGAAAAAAAAAGTTTTCATTGTTGGCGTCTACTGCCCTATGTTTTGCTTCTGTAGTCTCCTTAATTATCATTGTAGGAAGTTCTGAGAAGAAATATAAGGTGAGGACTTTCCGGAGTTCGGGTCTACTGGACACACACAAGTTGAGCATAGTGGTGTCCTAGTACCACACACTGTACAGTGAAGACAGCAAAGAATTCACGTTGCATTGGGCAGGCTATTTGAGAATACAGAGGCATAGACTACAATTTTAGAACAATTTCATTAGTTACGCTAGAGGTAGGTACAGGGCCATGGAAACACAGAGGACAAGGGCCTGACCCAACCTGAGGAAGGGAACAGGACTTAGATTTCAGGTGTCACCTCACCCAAAGAATGAGGTGAAGTGAATCAGGCAATTAAGAGATAAAAGTGAGTTCTAGATGGGAAGAAGAGAACAAGCAAACACAGCGAGTTGTGAGACACAGTGTGTGGGTGGAAAGCGTCAGGTGGCAGGGACTGCCCGGAGAGGAGGTATGGTGTACAGCTGGGCAGGGGCCTTGCGCACCAATGCCAAGGAGATTAGATTTCATCTTGTGACTAATAAGGGTTTTATGACGTTTTCAGAATGTCTCAGTTTTCAGCTACGTCAGTTTGGTTGCACTGAGGAAGGCAGAGCTGAGGAGAGTATACCAGAGACAGACTATTTAAGAAAGTGGTTCTCAAATTTTTTGATTTATAGTAAGAAATACATTTTCATGGCAAAATGGCTGTGTGTGTGTGTGTGTGTGTGTGTGTGTATCTCAACATTTTCATAAAACAATACTTATCCTTGATATTACAGATGTGGTTTGCTATTCCATTATTTTCAATTCAATTCTATATAATATTTTTTATAAAATGCTACATGCAACCAACAGTTATAAAAACACTATTTGGGGCACTCCTACTGTAATCCAGGGGAGAGCTGGTGAGTCCTGGACTCGAGAAGTATTAGTGAGTTGGAGAGGAGAGGACAGATTTGAGAGATATTTAGAAAGTAAAATAAAAACATAGTTCATAGATGGGTGTATGGTTTCCAAGTTTCACTCCAGGATAAAAGTGCTTCTGATGGAGACAGGAGAAACTGATCTGCAAAGAAATGGATGAATCTAGTTTTGAAAATATTAGAACACCATTGGGCATTGGGCTTTTGTATTGGATATAGGAGTCTGAACATCAGGGAAGAGGTCTGAGTAGAGATAGAGTTTTGGGAATCGCCTTCACAGGACGGGCAATAAAACTACTGAAGTACATGAAAACATCTAGAGAATGCACAGAATGAGAAAAGCAATGAGTCACATCCAGAAGACTCATGTTTAAGGGGGGGACGAGGGGAGGAAGACCGATCATGGAGGATGGTGAGAAACAGTAGCAGAGCAGCAAGAAGAGAGTGGCATCACCTGGGAGAGAATGGCTCCCATAAAAAGGTGTCGAATAAATATTTACTGAGTAAATGAATGAGGAGAGAGCTTCAGAGGGAGGCCTCTAAGACAAGCAAGGAGAAGGCAAAGCAGTTGAAGCAGAGTGTGTGTGAGAAAGTCCTGCTACAATGGGTTGAGGAATTCATGGGCCGTGAGGATGTGGAGCCACCTGACTGCAGAGAACTTGCTAAAGGATCAAGAAAGGGTCTGTTCCTAGACTTTGCTATTGTTTGGTTTTGTATTGTTTTTAAGATTGAGAGAGACACGAATAGGGAAAGAGCCAGAAGAAAAGGAGAAATTGGAGATGCGAGAAGAAGAAAGGAAATAGATGGAGCAAGGACCTGGAGGTGCTGGGAGGAGAGACAATCAGCAGCACAGAGGCAGGCGCTGACTTAAAGAGGGAAAAGGGACGCATCATCTGCTGAGACCGGAAGGAGGGAGACAAGGATGGGTCTGGATGGCAGGAAGAGGATGTAAGAGCTGAGGAAGTTCCTGTCTTGACAACGAGTTTCTTCATTGAGCAACGAATAAAATAGTTTGCTGAATGGTGATGAGCAGCTGCTGGTTCAGGAGGCTTGAGAATGGGGAGGAGGTCTGGAATAAGCATCAAGGTGGCTGAGAGAGGGAACAGAGCAAGGATTAAAATGTCAAGTGAGTCTCAGGATCCAGCTGAGGTGAGCGCTCTTGACTTAATCGGAATTCCAGTTTAAAGTATTGTGACATGGGAGTTTTTCCCCCCAGGAGTTCAGCTAAGGAAGTGGAGAAGGCAGATGGTGAAACCGACAGAGGGGTGGGTTTCTCCCAAGAGGTATAAGAAGAACAGGATGGCAAGGTAGTTGAGAGAGACTGGGTAGACAAGAAGGAGAGGTTGGGTGAGGGCTCATGTAGTACTCGAGGGAGATTGAAATCCTCAAATTAGGGGATTGCCGGAAAAAAATACTTTATTTCCCAGTCTCCTTTGCAGCTAGATGTGGCATGTGATGGAATTTGAGTCGAGGAGATGTAAATAGAAGCATTACGTGGGATTTCTGGGAAGTCTCTTCAAAAGGAAGGTGTGGGCTTCCCTGGTGGCGCAGTGGTTGAGAGTCCGCCTGCCGATGCAGGGGACGCGGGTTCGTGCCCCGGTCTGGGAGGATCCCACGTGCCGCGGAGCGGCTGGGCCCGTGAGTCCGCCTGCCGATGCAGGGGACACGGGTTTGTGCCCCCGTCCAGGAGGATCCCACATGCCGCAGAGCGGCTGGGCCCGTGAGCCATGGCCGCTGAGCCTGCGCGTCCGGAGCCTGTGCTCCGCAACGGGAGAGGCCACAACAGTGAGGCCCGCGTAACGCAAAAAAAAAAAAAAAAAAGGAAGGTGTGTGCTGTTCTTCCTCCATCTTGCTACTAGCAATTTACATGTGATGGCTAAAGCTCTGGAAATCATTCCGGACCATGGATGTAAAGTCCATAATCTAGGGACGATGGAGGAATTATCTGAAAGAACCATAGGTCCCTGACAGTCTTAGAACATCCATACCAGCTCTGGACTCCCCACTCTGGGTCTCTTTTATAGGAAAGAGATATAAACTTCTGTCTTGATTAAAGCATAATTTTTCAGGTCTCTTTCACTCTAGCTGAACAAAATTCTAGCTAAAATAGTGTGTATATATAGCAACTGGAGCACATATAAGGCCCGCTTGGAAGAGAATGTGAATGCTCCACAATGTAATCCCTAAGCGGGGAAGTCAGTAAAGAAGCGTTGCTCTTTTTACTTTTTTTTTTTTTTTTTTGCGGTACGCGGGCCTCCCTCTATTGTGGCCTCTCCCATTGCGGAGCACAGGCTCCGGACGCGCAGGCTCAGCGGCCATGGCTCACGGGCCCGGCCGCTCCGCGGCATGTGGGATCCTCCCAGATCGGGGCGTGAACCCGGTTCCCCTGCATCGGCAGGCGGACGCGCAACCACTGCGCCACCAGGGAAGCCAGCGTTGCTCTTTTTAGAAGATTATAGACTGCTCTTGATTTGGCTGGACAGGAAACAAAGTTAAAACTTGGACCTCATTAAATTTTTATAAAATAAAGCAAAATAAAGCCACACGGATATTACTGGGGTTTTTTGCTTGTAACACTAAGCAGTCTTCTTTGCACTTTTTGTAAAGAGATGTATTAAAATGAATGACAACATTAACACCCAGGATGACACATTTCCATTGTCTTATACTTTTTTTATCCCCTCTCTGAAGGGTCAGAAATTCCCGTCAGTCAGCATAAAATGGTTTAAGCCCAAGCCTAGTAAATCACTTGTATTGCGTTGTTTTTAAAGTCACTAGCAGCTGTAGGTTTTAAGGTCAGCCAAATCATCTGCCTGGGTCACATGTGTTTCACATGTCAAGTAACGTATATGGGATCCACTCCACGCAGGATTGTACGGAAAAAGACATTTGCAAACAACTGATCTGGAGCCATGTTTCCAAACAGCTGCTATGGTTATTCGGGTTAAGGGTTACTATTGTAAACCATTTGAATTTAGGGCTATGTTTCCAATCACTCAAAAAGAATATTCATTACAAATCACAAGGTCCAAACCAAGAAGTCCAGTTTCTGATCATAATGACACTCAATAAGTATTCAATCAGGATAAAAAGTAATAGTCGATAATTGTGATTATTATCATAATGAACTTATTCAAGTGCAAGTGGGAAGAATGTGTACCGGGTAGAGAAACAACACCAACCAAACACATAATTAAAATGAAACCTAGTTAAGCAGCTAAAGAGAAAGGACTTCAAGCACGGAGACTTGGCTAATCCTCCTCTAATTCTTGCTCCAGGCAACATTGACTAGAAACAAAAGAAGGGACTCCCGGATGCTAATAACTCCCTCCACAAGCTTGAGTAATTGGTATCATGGAGACAGACTGATGGAACAGAGAGGGGATGACCTCAGATTTAAGGAGTGTAGGAACAGAAGAACTTTTTTAAAATTCACATTTTAGTTCAGAGCATAGTTAGAGATGTCTGGCTCCAACAGAGGGAAGGAAAAGGGTATTGAATTTTCAGGAGTAGCTCCTCCACTGGGTTCTCCTAACAAATGGAATCTAAAAAAAACAAAAAATGGTTCTGATGAACCTAGGGGCAGGACAGAAACAAAGACAAAGAACTAGAGAATGGACTTGAGGACATGGGGAGGGGGAAGGGTAAGCTGGGACGAAGTGAGAGAGTGGCATGGACATATATACACTACCAAATGTAAAATAGATAGCTAGTGGGAAGTAGCCACAAAGCACAGGGAGATCAGCTCGGTGCTTTGTGACCACCTAGAGGGGTGGGACAGGGAGGGTGGGAGGGAGACGCAAGAGGGAGAGGATATGGGGATACATGTATACATGCAGCTGATTCACTTTGTTATACAGCAGAAACTAACACAACACTGTAAAGCAATTATATTCCAATAAAGATGTTAAAAAAGAAAAAGATAATTGGCTTTGAAAAGTGGCTCTGACAGTGAATTTTTATTGAGTCCTCATAATGTTCTTGGTATGTGCTCTTCAAAAGCCCGATTGGTTTCCTCATCTTGTGTATACTCACTCGTCCTAATGACCTTTCATGTGTGAGACGTGCTGAATGAAGAAGATTGCCTTCTGACCATATAACTCCTCTCTGCAGGTTTCAAGGCTGGTGTCTATATTTTAGTAAGCAAAATTATAGTCACCTCTAAGTCAGAAGAGTAGTGCAGACAGGCATAGACAAATACCCACTCTAGCTAAGTATGGGCTCCCTTCAAGCTGGGAAAGGTCTCTCAGCTCTGAGTCACTTATACAATCGAGTCCCTGAACATGTTTCTGTCCCTAATATTTTGTTGCTCTAGGCAACCATCAAGTCTGCATGAAGACTTTTGCCAACTGGAGAGGATGACTGGCCAGGGGAACCAGAATTTTCTTTTAACTCTTTGTTGAAAACTCAAAACAGCAAATGGTGTCAAGGATAGCCTCTATCTATTGGGAAAAGCAGAATTCATACATTGATTTAGTGCATCTTATATTCACGTCTTAGGGAAATAGAACTAAAGAAAATAAAGGCAATTAATCAGAAGCATGCATTTTTTAAAATAGTAAAACACTATAAAAAGAGCTAGTTGGGTCCTTAGATATTATCTAACCTAATATCCTCATCTTATTGAAGAATAACCAGGTTAAATTACTGACCAAATGTTAAACAGGAAGCTGGTGACGGAGCTGGAATTATAGCTCTGCTCCCTAAACCCTGAGGTCATTGATCTTTCCACAAGTTTCACAAGCCCAGTGTCAGATGCAAAATGAAGGAATGTTAATAAATCACAAGCCATCACCTCTGTTTTGTAATAGCAAATGGTCCTGGGTGAAAAGGGTTGTTTTGCTGAGATGCTGGAAGCAGTCCTAAATCTCTGTGGTTAGGTAGTGATCATCCGTTAACACTCCCATTATAAAAGTCTAGCCAGGTGGGACATTTCACTAATTCTAAAGTATTTGGGAAATGTTCAAGGTCCATCATTGCTTATTGTCTGAATTTGATCTTTGGCTCTTCTGAATTCTTATGACACTTACTCTCTGTGGCACAATCCTGGGACTAAGATTCATGGTACCTTTTCGTGTACCTATGTACAATTATATCTTGCCAAGTCCTTGGGGGTGGTGGGACTACATCTTATTCATTTCTGTTTCCCTGAAGCCCAGAGCACAGAATTAAACATGTTTTTGTGGACTGGTTAAAGATAAACCAGTATTAATTTTATTAGCTCTAGGAGTATAGTAACAACTTACTTGTTCAGAGATTAATTATCCAGAAATTTATACTATTCTACACCAGTTAAGTAGGTGAAATGAACTCCAGACCACTAGTTAAATGAATTTAAAGACATATTTGTTATATGCATTAAATATCCTAAAGCCTTTCCTCTGAAACGGATTGTCCCCAAACCCCATTTTTATTTTGAGTTAATTTGCTCTTATTTTAGGCTCAATGCAACGGCTTGGTAAACTGGTTTGTCAAGGAGAAAGGAGCAGCAGATCAGAAAAGATGGCACTAAGGCCAGTTCAGTACCAACATCAAGAAATGGCCATTGGGAGCAGGAGATGAAAAATTAAAGTGCAGCCAAGTTTGGGGACCTCTACAGTAGGGGGGAAAAGTCCACAGATCATTAAGGGCATCTGTGAATGACACAGAAGTATAAAAGCAGATGTGCATAATGTGACCAGAGCCACTAAAAATGATTTAAGTACATTCAGTACACGCCTTTAAGGGATTAAGAAGGAACATAACAGTTTTTAAAGATTTTTATTCCAAATAGTTAATATAAGATTATGATCCTTGGTTTTCTAGAATATTTGACATACCGAACATTTTCTCCTAAATGAAATGTAGGTAATCTAGGCACTGAGATAAATCAGGCTTCAATTCTATATTGGAATCCAAGTATCAACCTATTTTTATCCTATATATAATCCTATATATCCCATATATAAGATTATAAATCTTCATATATTTCAGAACCATTTTACGTCCACTCAATAAAATCACACAATTGGTAGTTACTAAATCCTACACATGGGTCCTTCTTTCATCTTTTACAACTATCTCTTCCTCTTCCTTTATATTCCTGATATCCAGCTACTTTGCTGGTGTAGGGCCTTTATTGGACTTTTTTCTTGAACAGTGTTATTGTCCTCCAACTGGTCTCCAAACCTTTGATATTTTCTTCCTTCACTTTTCTGGAACTTTTAAAAGATTCCCAGGTGATTCTAATGAAGAGATAAGTTTGTGAACCACTATCCTAAATGCTTAGCACACCATTCATTTGACTCTTAATTACACCCTACAGTAGAACTAACTCCTTTAACGGCAGACATTAGATGTCTCTGATTTCTGAGCTTAGCTGCTCTTATGAAATAGTTGCCTCTTAATAAATATTCACTGTTTGTGAAAGGTGGGCCTCCTCCATTTTCACCTTCTCCTTCTATTTATTTACCAACTACTTGCAAATTCTTAGGTGCCATTTCTTCCAGGAGACCTGTATCTTGCTTTGGATCTCCAGCAGAGAGGTACTCATGTTTTCTCTGCTCTTCCTTTTAGAGATGCCATTTGATGCGTAAGCACAAAGACACAAAGATGGTGGGTAGGAGTGGCTCTCTTAGCTTTAACTTTTCCTTGTAGGGAAGCACCTCAGGGGATCTGTCACAGGTATAAATCTACCCTTCTTTGAAGGTCTGATTTGAAAGCAAATTGGGCTACATTCTGCACAAAAGGCATTTTAAACGTGCAGGTGTGACTGCCCAAAATAACAGCAATACTTTGAACATTTACAGAACGTTTCCTTGAATGATATCAAAACAATTCAGCTCATAAAGCCTCAGGAAGATGGTGGACAAAATATCCAACTAATATATAAATAGGGATTGAGTGCATTAACTCTGCTGGTTTTTTGTTTCAAGTCCCGAAACAACGGGAAATGTAAGTAGTGAAAACTAATATTTTTGGCAAGCTGCCTTCAAATGGCGATATCTAATTTTGAGACTCTTCTAGGAAATCTAATCCTTTTTAAATGTTTGCTGAATTTTTGTTACCAATTCACAGACACTTATTTGTGTTCAGAACCTAACAATTTTTTTTTTTGGCCTTTAATTTGACCAAGTGTTAGCTTCTATTTGATGTTCTAAAGTAAGGAAAACTATTGAACAAATTAACAAAAATGGACTTCACCTATGGTGAGGGAGAAATTAGTTATCGAATTGACTTTTTTTTAAATTGAAGTATAGTTGATTTACAATGTTGTGTTAGTTTCAGGTGTACAGCAACAAAGAGTCATATAAATCTGTTTGATTCTTCTGGTTAATATTATTGAAATGTGTTATCTTTGTACCGTGTTTCTCCCAGAAACCTGAGAAATCTAATCTTTTCCTGTTTTCCCCTTTCCTGGCTTCTTCTACCCTTTTTCCTCATATTCATTGCCGTGAGCTCAAGACTTTCAAAATTCAGAATGGGGACTGGGGTGCATTCCTATTTTCCTGTATTTTGAAATCTGTTGTAAAGTAAATATTTGTTATGAGTGAAATATGTCTGAGGACTGTTTATCATACTATGGTTTTTATTTGGCTTTGTCCTAGCATATTAGTTTAAAAAAAATTTTTTTTTTTGCCCCATTTCAATGGTTCCTTTGAAGTCTTGTTTTGACCAGCTGCTGAGCTTTTTGTGGCTGTCCATTTACATCACTTTAAAAAATGGTACATAAATGAAATTTGAACAAAATGAACAGTACTTTCACATTGTTTCAAAATCAAACATGTTCCTAAGGAATCTGATTTGTGGCAGATGGAGAACAAAACCTTCCAGAGGGAAGGCTGTTAAATGAGTCTTAATTGCTTGCACATGAAAATACAGTGACTAAGATTGTGTGCACAATTAGGAATTTAAACACATAGAAAAGGAAACAGGCAGACATTTTTTCAGGCATAGCTGGTTTCTTATGAACACAGACAACAGAAGAAAAGTTAGTAAGGGAAAGTGCTTTTAAGAGAAATTCAGTTGTTTTCTTTACTTCATTCTTCCTTGTGTCAAGCTTCCAGGTCTAAAGAGGTTCATTTGCCTCTGAAACTCACTGATGGAAGTGTCACAGTACACTCAAGAAAAAAGAAAAGTTTATTCAAGAATTAGCATTTCATTTTTAGTTTCTCTTTTGTGCCAGATACTAGGTGCTTATACATCTCATTTAATCCTTATTGTAACCCTCTGAGGTAGGTTTGTTATTACCTACATTTTATAGATTAGAAAGTTGAGGCTTACAGAATAACTTGCCCAAAGTCAAATGGCTAAGAAGTGGCATAGCTAGAATTCTCTGTATTGATTCAAGGAATCCAAAGCCCACCCTCTTACAATGCCTAGCTACACCCCTGGAAAAAGATATATACCTTTGTAAGAAACTAACACTAAGGGTGGCTCCATTTCCGGTTTCAATTCTGTCATGCCTTGCTGGTGTTGGGTGACACGGTGTGGTGAGGTTGGAGGAGAGGCCAGAGTCGGTCAGGTCTGGGGAAGGCTGGATGCCGGAAAAGGTGTAGTGAGGAAGGTAGGACTGGTCCTGGGTGAGGGGTAATGGAGATGGCGGTCAGGGCTGAGATGCTAGAGACAGAGGCCAGGGCCTGCTGCAGGCTGGGTGGCTTCAGAAGCTCAGTCAGAGTGTGAGGTGGAGGGGTGTGGCAGGCAGGTGGCAGCATGTAGTCAGTCAGAGGTCAGCACCTCCATGGCTCTGGAGGCAGCAGCCGTGGGGCAGTGAGGTGTGGCCTGACTGATTCTGTCCTGGCGCATGACACTCTGTCTATCTAGCTTCCCAAAGCCTGGGCCTGGGCTCTCCTCCTCACAATGACTCTGACTTTCCAAGTGGGTAGGCTGCGCAGTGCTCCACAGTGACCTTCCATTGGCCTTCAGAGAGTTCAGCCCATCTCATCCCACTGATGGACCTAAATGCCTTTTCTCGGGGACCTCAAATTCTCCTTCAGATTCTCTCTCCTTGGAAAACCTGCACTTTCCTGGAATGGAGATATATAGGCTGGTTCTAAGGGGCCTTTGATGAGTGCCAGTGTGTGGATACTCTTTTCTTTTTTTTTTTTTTTTTTGTGGTACGCGGGCTTCCCCCTGCTGTGGCCTCTCCCGTTGCGGGGCACAGGCTCCGGACGCGCCGGCCCAGCGGCCATGGCTCACGGGCCCAGCCGCTCCGCG
>NC_041221.1:62928821-62934586 GCF_002837175.3 Physeter macrocephalus
GTGTGTGTGTGTGTGTGTGTGTGTGTGTGTGTACTTATTCCATATATTGCTGAGAATATCACTCTAACGATGTGACACTCTGTCTTGGAACTGCTTTCAGAGTCCACATTATACTTCTCTCAAATGCCTCAAAATTGTCTCATCCCTTGGAGTGGCTACATTTTTAGAATTAGTCTTATTCAGGCTAATCTGATATCTTATTTGGTGACTAAGGTTGGTAATCATATTGGAAATAATATTTTTGGTCAAAAGTGAAGCATGACGACAGTAAACCAATAAGATGGCTTTTTCTTGTATGGCCTGTAAACTGTCTCTAAAGCCATTCCCCCAATGCTTTTCTCAATGGCAGCAGGGCGAAAAAAGTGTACGGTGTACAAAGATGACGACTTTGAGGGTCAGCGTGAATGGCACAACCAGACACTGTGACAAAATATTTACATGGATTGTCCTGTATGTTCCTCAAAATCAGGAAAGTATTATCACAATTATTATTGTTGTTGTTATTATTATTATTATTATTGCAGTACGCGGGCCTCTGACTGCTGTGGCCTCTCCCGTTGCGGAGCACAGGCTCCGGACACGCAGGCTCAGCGGCCATGGCTCACGGGCCCAGCCGCTCCGCGGCACGTGGGATCCTCCCGGACTGGGGCACGAACCCGCGTCCCCTGCATCGGCAGGCGGATTCTCAACCACTGCGCCACCAGGGAAGCCCTGTTGTTATTATTATTCGACGCTTTTAACAGAAAAGACTCATGGCGTTTGAGTAACTTTTCTAAGGTCACAAAGTGGGTTAGCAGGAGAGCCAGCAATGAAACCCAGACCTCCCGACTTCTGAGCCCTGCTCTTATTCCTCTATGTACGTTCTGACTTGTACATCAAACAAGCAAACCAAACATACAACATTTTGAATTTTTTTACAAAATTAAAACCTGCTGGAAGAGAAAACCTAGATCTCTTTCTACATAAACAATTTAAAAGAGCACAGTCAGTGCACAGTCAGTGACAGAAGAAGCATCTTAGAGACCGTCCATCACATCTTCCTCAACCGAGGTCTCAGTTCCCCGACCCATCATTTGCTGTTTTCCTCCTTGGTGATTCAGAAAACCTTTCTTTTACTACTCTCACTCCTCTACATTCTTGTGTTGCTAAGTTTTCCCTAAGTTCCTCAAGTGGTTTCCCAGACTTTTTCCAGTCTCTAAGCTAAATCACACTGTAGACAGCCTCCTGGCTCTCTCGGAAAACGATCTCAGCCTGATCAATTTCCTCCTTCCTCCCTTTCTTCCTACTTTCCTTATTTTATCAACTCATTTATCCACTCATTTACAAACCCTCTGTTTTCTATTTACTTAATGCTCTCGTCATTCAACAGAACACATTTTATCTTTCTAAATTCCACAAACCTCTAGGATAATGGTCGCAAAGCTCGGTGGAGGTATCTTATACCTCACTGGGTCCTGAGAGCCCAAGCACAGTCTTTCACATCCAAGTGACTGAATGAGTGAAGGAGCAAATCCATTAATGAAGTTCTCCACGTGGACAATTCAGTGTGCAATATGCAAATACCAGAAACATACCCGGAAAAAAAAAAAACAAAAAAACGTGAACATCCATTTGTTTTGCTAGGCAGGTAGAAGAAAACAGTCCAGTGAATTAGAAATGCTTTCAGAGTGCCAACAGGGCCGAAAAAGAACCACAAAAGAGAAGATAGCACACTAAAAAGCACTGGATATGTAGACATCAGAAATATCTAGAGGAAGTGCGTTTAGGGCACAGAGAACTGGGGAATGTCATGGCTAGAACTGGTACCCAAGGAAATGATAATGGAGATGAAGAGCCTATGGTGAGTCTACACACAAAGAGAAGATGAATATCACCCCATGGTAGAAACTGTTACCTCAGGGGTTAACAGTGACTGGTCCTAGAAACAAGGTGAGTGCAGAGGCTCAAGCACTGCCCTATCCCGAACCTTCTGACATCTTCACTGCTCGCACACACTGTGGGGTCCTTTCCTTGATGCTCCTGCGCTGGGCGCTGTCATACAGGCACTTCAGAGGAGTCAGGAAGAGAACTGTGAGAAGGGAAGGCTTCAGGACTTCTACCCCACAAGCAAAAATCCTTTCCTTAGCTTATACAACGGACTCCTTAGGGTTTCCCAAAGGGTTGCTCTGTATCCACAGATCTAATCCATCCTCTGTCCTACCCTCCATTCATACATGTTCCATAATAGACTCGGCAGGCGGACGCGCAACCACTGCGCCACCAGGGAAGCCCCGATACTCTTTTCTAAAGTTCAAACAATGAACCTTCAGATGAATTTAGAATGCCAGCTCCTTCATATGCTGGGGCCTACTTCAATGTTGTTCTCAGGAAGTGGAGAGGCTTAAAAAATAATCCTTCTCTCTCTATAATCCTGTATCCCTTAAAGTAAACCTAATTAGGTGGTGACTTATTACACAACAGTCCATTTAGATGACTATTAAACAAAGATCAGAGGAAGGCAAATTATTCCTTACTTTGATTCCTACACTTGTGAGTAAACCAGAAGCCACAGACCATGGCATCCTGTCTAGATCTAAGCATAAAGGAGGCATCAATAAATGGGTGTGGATCAAATGATCAGGAAGTCACATGATTTTTGTGCCTTCAGAGGAACTGAGTTCCCAGGGATACATTAACGAACAGGTACCATCCTGCATCCCTAAGAACCTTAATATAATAAAGAGCAGGTTACTGAGAAATATATTAGTAAAATAAATAGTGGATTGAGGCCAACCCTCTTATTCCACTATAATCAATAATTATTTTTGGCCTGCCAGCACTTATTTATTTCCCCTTTCTAACAGCACCCTAATTTCTTTCAGGAAATTACCTGGCATTTCCACTAGATAATCCTAACTATGAAACAGCCCACAATGATCAAGTGCTCACTATGGGCCCATGCATTGTGCTTAGTTTTTCTTTAATATCATCTCAAATAATTTTCACAAACTCCCTAGGAGATAATTACTATTATTCTGCCCACTCCAAAAACGAGGAATTTGAGGCTTTGGGAGGTTAAATGAATCGTTTGAGGAGAAACATCTGGAAGTGGCAGAACTAGAACATGAATCCATGTAATCTGGCCCCATCACTTAGGCTCTCACCCCTACATCCTATTACGTGGTCTGGTGAAATAGCCTGATGCCCTGTTCTCCTTTAGCCAAGGCCCAAGACCCAAACTAGACCCACTGGACCCCTTCACTGGAATTTGACTCTTAAACAGAGTAACAAAGAAACTAAAAGCAGTTGCAGGGATCTCACTTGATTGATCCTGCCATGAGATTTTTTCCCTTACCTTTTGGCTTTCTACTACTCTGAAGATGTACTGATTCCTCCAACTCTGATCGTCTAGCCTCCCCACTAATTCTTAGGGAATTGGGAATTCTCCCAATATTCTTCCACTAAATCCCATTTTGCTTAAGTGAGCAGAGTTGGTTTTTATCTTGCAACCAGAGGATCACTGCTGATACACTGTTGTCGAAGGCAGGGTTATAAGCCAGCCTAGGAGAGAATTGTATGGAATCCTCAAAGAACAGGATGCTGAAGCAGTGAGAAATAATAGTGTGACAAGTGCCAGGCTCATTTCCTCTGCTGCCTGTTCTGTGGAAATGATGAGGGGTGAAGCCCTCCCTGGCCAGTGGGCTGGGACACACCAGCCCTCTCCTTTATCTATGGCACCTTCAGCAGTTTCCAGTGAATGGAACCTGGCTGTGAGGATCTGGAGAAACACAGACTCTATGAGGTGTGGCTGAAAAGTAAAAAGGACTCCTAGAGATGAGACCATTTCCACCCCATAGAATGCGCAGGAAGTTATCTCTTTCAAAGTATCAACCAATTTCCTCCTTCCTCCCTTTCTTCCTACTTTCCTTATTTTATCAACTCATTTATCCACTCATTTACAAACCCTCTGTTTTCTATTTACTTAATGCTCTCGTCATTCAACAGAACACATTTTATCTTTCTAAATTCCACAAACCTCTAGGATAATGGTCGCAAAGCTCGGTGGAGGTATCTTATACCTCACTGGGTCCTGAGAGCCCAAGCACAGTCTTTCACATCCAAGTGACTGAATGAGTGAAGGAGCAAATCCATTAATGAAGTTCTCCACGTGGACAATTCAGTGTGCAATATGCAAACACCAGAAACATACCCGGAAAAAAAAAAAACAAAAAAACGTGAACATCCATTTGTTTTGCTAGGCAGGTAGAAGAAAACAGTCCAGTGAATTAGAAATGCTTTCAGAGTGCCAACAGGGCCGAAAAAGAACCACAAAAGAGAAGATAGCGCACTAAAAAGCACTGGATATGTAGACATCAGAAATATCTAGAGGAAGTGCGTTTAGGGCACAGAGAACTGGGGAATGTCATGGCTAGAACTGGTACCCAAGGAAATGATAATGGAGATGAAGAGCCTATGGTGAGTCTACACACAAAGAGAAGATGAATATCACCCCATGGTAGAAACTGTTACCTCAGGGGTTAACAGTGACTGGTCCTAGAAACAAGGTGAGTGCAGAGGCTCAAGCACTGCCCTATCCCGAACCTTCTGACATCTTCACTGCTCGCACACACTGTGGGGTCCTTTCCTTGATGCTCCTGCGCTGGGCGCTGTCATACAGGCACTTCAGAGGAGTCAGGAAGAGAACTGTGAGAAGGGAAGGCTTCAGGACTTCTACCCCACAAGCAAAAATCCTTTCCTTAGCTTATACAACGGACTCCTTAGGGTTTCCCAAAGGGTTGCTCTGTATCCACAGATCTAATCCATCCTCTGTCCTACCCTCCATTCATACATGTTCCATAATAGACAACGTAGGTTCATTTTCCGCTGTCTCTTGAAAGAAAGAAAGAAAGAAAGAAAGAAAGAAAGAAAGAAAGAAAGAAAGAAAGAAAGAAAGAAAGAAAGAAAGAAAGAAAGAAAGAAAGAAAGAAAGAAAGAAAGAAAGAAAGAAAGAAAGAAAGAAAGAAAGAAAGAAAGAAAGAAAGAAAGAAAGAAAGAAAGAAAGAAAGAAAGAAAGAAAGAAAGAAAGAAAGAAAGAAAGAAAGAAAGAAAGAAAGAAAGAAAGAAAGAAAGAAAGAAAGAAAGAAAGAAAGAAAGAAAGAAAGAAAGAAAGAAAGAAAGAAAGAAAGAAAGAAAGAAAGAATGAAAGAAAGAAAGAAAGAAAGAAAGAAAAAGAGAAGAAAGAAAGGAAAGAATAACTTTGGGGAGAAGATGACAGCAGGTTGTGTGTGTTTCTGTGCATGGATCAATACATTTTAAGGGAGGGAAGCCTCTAGGTTCTGCCTTTGAGTCATACTTAATCTACACTTTGTCATTTGAAGCTATATATTGAATTATCATAAGATTTAAAAGAGATTATGCATGAAGAGTCTTTAATAGATATCAAATGTCAGAAAATGTTAATTTTTATTAATATTAGTATTAATAATAGATCCAATTTTTTAAAAAGCATTTTCTGAGATAGTGAAAGAAAGAATGCTATGAGTGATATCCTCATTTATTCATAGGGTTAAATAATTCAGTGTAACACTCAACTAGGAAAATTTGGGAAATTAGACCCAAATGAATTTTCATTTTTTTGCCCTACCACAGTCTTGTATTTGAGTGTGCCCAGGGGAATATTTTTTAAGGCATACATGGGTGGGAAGCCCTTTGTGGATAAAGGGAGTGACTTAAGAATGCAGCTTTTGTTGTTTCTTTCTCTCTCTCTCTCTTTCTTTCTTTTTTTT
>NC_041221.1:62934596-62945919 GCF_002837175.3 Physeter macrocephalus
GTGTGTGTGTGTGTGTGTGTGTGTGTACTTATTCCATATATTGCTGAGAATATCACTCTAACGATGTGACACTCTGTCTTGGAACTGCTTTCAGAGTCCACATTATACTTCTCTCAAATGCCTCAAAATTGTCTCATCCCTTGGAGTGGCTACATTTTTAGAATTAGTCTTATTCAGGCTAATCTGATATCTTATTTGGTGACTAAGGTTGGTAATCATATTGGAAATAATATTTTTGGTCAAAAGTGAAGCATGACGACAGTAAACCAATAAGATGGCTTTTTCTTGTATGGCCTGTAAACTGTCTCTAAAGCCATTCCCCCAATGCTTTTCTCAATGGCAGCAGGGCGAAAAAAGTGTACGGTGTACAAAGATGATGACTTTGAGGGTCAGCGTGAATGGCACAACCAGACACTGTGACAAAATATTTACATGGATTGTCCTGTATGTTCCTCAAAATCAGGAAAGTATTATCACAATTATTATTGTTGTTGTTATTATTATTATTATTATTATTGCAGTACGCGGGCCTCTGACTGCTGTGGCCTCTCCCGTTGCGGAGCACAGGCTCCGGACACGCAGGCTCAGCGGCCATGGCTCACGGGCCCAGCCGCTCCGCGGCACGTGGGATCCTCCCGGACTGGGGCACGAACCCGCGTCCCCTGCATCGGCAGGCGGATTCTCAACGACCCAAATGAATTTTCATTTTTTTGCCCTACCACAGTCTTGTATTTGAGTGTGCCCAGGGGAATATTTTTTAAGGCATACATGGGTGGGAAGCCCTTTGTGGATAAAGGGAGTGACTTAAGAATGCAGCTTTTGTTGTTTCTTTCTCTCTCTCTCTCTTTCTTTCTTTTTTTTTTTAAAGGAGACTTGGTACAGTGTGTGAGAAGACAAAAAGAATACGGTTACTAAACATAACATTTCCCAAACTCACTCCCACCCTCATACGCAAACACGGACATGATACTTCATTTTCTTCTAGGAGAGGGGCAAGCTGGCCTAATTAAAATTTGTATACATTTGGAGAGATAACAGGGATGATGGTCCAGCTGATGATGACCATGATGACGAGGATGGCACAGATAATAATGTCACCTTGTATTTCCTTTGCTGATAGCAAAGCACCTCACACATAGTATATCTTGTTTATCCTAGGCTGCATTGTTTGTTGGATGGGGGGTGTGGGTGTCACTATATACATTTTCCAGAAAGACAATGATTTTCCAACAACTTTCCAGCAACGCAATGTCAACACTGTCCAGAGCAGCACTCTTGCCTACTTCATTCAGTATCCAATTATTCTCCCAAATTTGGCTGATTCGTTAATTTGGAGCACTTGTTAAGAATATAGATCCTGAGCCTTATCCCAAAGATTTTGTTCTGCACTGTCTTGGAACCTGTTTTTTCGTGTTTACTTTCCAGGATCCCTTGGGGGTTCCTTAGATCAGGCAAGTTTGGGAAATGTTGCATTTTTCTAACTTGAGGTGGTGAGGAAGGGATACAGGCTGAAGGGGACTTTGGTGACTTTAATGCCTCTATTTTCATGGTAGCTTTTCTGATCGATTGGAGGATAAGAGAACTGTCTTGTCATAAGCTCAATAACCACCATGAGTGCTGCCCTATCCAAGGCATATCATTATCTGAAAATACAGTGAATGCTCACTGGGGCACAATAATATTGAAAGATCATTTGGCAGTGTCTCATTAGTACCTTTTCTAGTGAGGAGAGGCAAACAGAAAACTGATCTGAGAGAAACTTACAAGTTTGTCACCAGATTCTATGTAAAATGGGCCTTTGCTAGTTACCAGTCAACATCCAAAAATGTCTTAAATTAAATACAATATACATAATTAAAATACATGAAATGTGTGCCTATTGCTTACTTAGAACTTTAACATATATTCTTTTTTTTTTTTCAGGCCCAGCGGCCATGGCTCACGGGCCCAGCCGCTCCGCGGCATGTGGGATCTTCCCAGACCGGGGCGCGAACCCGGTTCCCCCGCATCGGCAGGCGGACGCGCAACCACTGCGCCACCAGGGAAGCCCAACATATATTCTTTAAATTAGGTGCATTTTTCTACATTATAAAATTTTTCTCGTGAATAAGTTATTTAAATTTTTAAATTAAATACAATATACATAATTAAAATACATGAAATGTGTGCCTATTGCTTACTTAGAACTTTAACATATATTCTTTAAATTAGGTGCATTTTTCTACATTATAAAATTTTTCTCATGAATAAATTATTTAAATTTTTTTATTATGGAATTATTGATACTTAAATAGAACTCACATATTATTTAGCACTTGGGTTGTTTTCAGTCTCTTGTACAAATGCACAATGCTGTGATGAACACCTGTGTGTATGGCTTCGTTTTTCTCTTCTTTTCCCTCACTTCTCAATCTAATCACCCACCAAGCTTTCTCAACTCTCTGAAAAGACTTGTGAATCCATTTCCTCATCTCCACCCCCAACACCACCACCCCAGTTCAGATCCACACGATCTTCAGTGGGTACTTGGCCTGTAACGGCCGTTGGATGAGTATGAGGCTGCCGCTAGTCTCTCTTCCTTTCAATCTGTTTTCTATGCAGCTTCCAACATTGTCATTCTAACATATATACTTGTTCATCTGCTTAGAAATGACTGATGATTTTCCATTGCCCGTAAAATATAGTCCACTCTTATTTACACTGACTTCTAATGCTCTTCATGCTACTGCCTTAATCTACTCTTGGAGATCATGTTCTGTTGCTCCCATACACTTTCAACTCTTTCTGTTCTTTACTGTCCCCAGTCCCCTGAGCTGAACCAGCACTCACTGCTGTTGGTCCCTTGGCATGAGGTGTTCTCTTTCTAACCATGTGGAGAACTCCACCTTCTTCTAAGTTCAGCAGGGAGCTTCCCCTAGGTAGAATCACTTGCCCTCTCCTTCAAATACATATACGTATTTGAATTTGCTTCAGTCGTGGCACTTAGCTTGTTAATTATTCATGGTTCTGTTTGGTGTCCCCACGTGACTTCCTTGAAGCCAGTAGTCACCTTTTACTCATCTTTTTTATTTCCAACACCTACCTTATTGCATGCCACATATAAGGTACACAGAAAATATCTGTTGACCAAATGTATAATAAAGATAATAGTAATAACAATAATAAAATTGAAGCAATAATGATAGTTAACATTTGTTGAGTACATTCTGGGTACCAAGCACTATGCTAATCACTGACTTAGAATTTACTGATTAGAAAATGAAGACTTAGAAAATTTAAGTAAACTGACCAAGATTACATAGCTAGTAAGAGGAAAGTTGGGTTCTCAATCTATATGGTTTCACTCATAACGTTTTTGCTGTTCTGACTCAATGAATACGCAGTTTTGTTTAACTGTTTCAATTAAAGTTATAACAAAATACCCAGAGCAGATATTCAGGCAATACAGTTACAATTAAATTATATTTTCCCATGATTGTGACATTTACTTGTTTTCTTACTGTTTAGAAAACCAAATATAACTTTAACCAATTCCTGGTCAAAAAGTGATTGTCAGGCCTGGTCTTTTTACAAATTAATAGAGATGACTCTACTTATTTAGTGAAAGTATAAGAAGGCAAAACAAGTTAGCCTATAAGGAAGAAAACAGCCTTTGACCCCTCTGAAAGATCATAAATTTAAGTAACAAGTAGTCATACTCCATGCACTTAAGCAAATCTTTTAGTTCAATGTTTTTCCCGGAGAGGTCTTTTTAATGTGGGGATTTTTGTAAAAGTAAACTCCTCTGGCTCAAAAAATTTAGAATACTCCACATTCATCAGATGTGTTAAATGTAAAAGTAAAACAAGCAAAAAACTCCCCACAAAAGCCAATGTCTAACACTCACATACACAATTTTTATTAATTTTTTATTAAAGCTATTAAACATAATGTGTACTCAGCATTCTTCAATCACATTCCTAAAAGAGCTTACTGCGCACTCATTCTCTGCAATCATTAAAGTGTTGCCACAATCTTTGCTCTTGTTAAAAGAAAGGAGAAAAAGAGCTGCATGATGAAGCTAGTGCCTGCTAGTGGCTGATGAGGAGGGTGAGACTTCCAGGGCAACGGCTGAGTCTTCGTCCTCCTCCCACACTCGCTGCCCTAACATACATTTTTAGTTCGATGTCCCCTCAGCCCTTACATGTTGCTCTCACTGAGGTCTCTTTTGCCTTCTTTAGCGGCTCCTGCTTCCAACTACTATCTGTTTTATATATATATATATATATATATATATATATATATCTTTTTTTTCTTTTCACGTTATGTACACTAGTTGTTTTTATTACACACACACGTGTTAAATGTAAAAGTAAAACAAGCAAAAAACTCCCCACAAAAGCCAATGTCTAACACTCACATACACAATTTTTATTAATTTTTTATTAAAGCTATTAAACATAATGTGTACTCAGCATTCTTCAATCACATTCCTAAAAGAGCTTACTGCGCACTCATTCTCTGCAATCATTAAAGTGTTGCCACAATCTTTGCTCTTGTTAAAAGAAAGGAGAAAAAGAGCTGCATGATGAAGCTAGTGCCTGCTAGTGGCTGATGAGGAGGGTGAGACTTCCAGGGCAACGGCTGAGTCTTCGTCCTCCTCCCACACTCGCTGCCCTAACATACATTTTTAGTTCGATGTCCCCTCAGCCCTTACATGTTGCTCTCACTGAGGTCTCTTTTGCCTTCTTTAGCGGCTCCTGCTTCCAACTACTATCTGTTTTATATATATATATATATATTTTTTTTTCTTTTCACGTTATGTACACTAGTTGTTTTTATTACACACACACACACACACACACACACACACACGCGCGTGCGCGCGCACGCGCAGATTTAAAAGGCAAAACCTACATAAGTCACTAGCATTGCTATTGTCACATAAAGTAGTTGTTTAGTTTCCTTTCTTTAGTGGCACAAAGTGTTAAATGATTAGTCCCGGTAATAACAAAATAACTCTTCCAGTTAAAAATCTGTGCTATTTTTTTTTTCTTCAATGGATTTTAGAAACTGCTTTGTGCTTTAGAAGAACAATAAACAAACAAGAGTAAGTGTCTTACTGTATTCTGACTAACTAGTGTATTTGGATAGTTTACTTTTTAAATCCTCTGCTTACCAACTGATTAAATTCTATTGAAAATGCACTCTTTTTTTTTTTTTTTAAGGAGTTAGGAATATTCAGGGTAAAAAATATGAGTGGAGATATACCAAAATTTTTTTTGGACTAAAACTACTTTTGCGTTATTTTACCCTTGTCCCTGCACTCCCTCTACAGGTAAAGAGTAGGCAATTGTACTAGTTTTATTGCATGGATAGAAGTTGTATTTTCTCCTTAGTCTGCCAATCTTTACTTATCTGAGGGCCTCTAAGATATAAGCTGTGGATATAATAAAAATAGCTCTAAATACAAAGACCTGTCCAGTGAGAAATCGGGACAGGATATTTTCAAATTTTGGGGTCCATATACAAAGAAAATCCAATGTTATATCTATTACCCAGAAATCAATATCCTGTAAGATTTCTTTTACTTTCTCCAAAACATATACTTCCATGGTGGGTCTGAAGGCTACCCTAATTTGATGGATAATTTTATAGGGTTATGTATAAGAAGGACCCTAGACTTGGCAAAAAGGAGTCCTGCATTTATTCCTGGCCCTGCCTCTAAGTAGCATTTTCTCTCACTAGGTCTCAGTTTTCTCATCTTTAAAATAGAGAAGTTTAAATACATTTTCTCTCAGTTACATTCTCACATGAAAATCCTCAGTTTAAATATGATTAAATAAAGGGACGGAAAATATGGAAATAACAAACATTGTAAAGTGATATCGTGGAGACGTGACAAGGTCTCATGAGATGGCCACAGAACTCTTTTCGTGAGTGAACATCATTTGAAAATGAAATGCTCAAGAGAACCAATTGTGCCCCCAAAGACGTGGCTCTACACCAAACCCAGGGCTCAAGGTCACAACGCAGGTATGGCTTGGGCAGCTCTGACTCTTTGCTGCCCTCTCATGTTTCAACACACTCTTTAGTTCTGCTCTTCATCATCCGCTAAGGACCTATGCATGTGAGCGTTGCACTAAGTATAGGGATTCCTAAAAATGCCCCATCATTACTGTCTGCAAACAAAATCATAAATGAAGTGCACGAGTAAAGCCGACACATCATCAAGGTCCTCCTCCTCTACGCTACCCGTTTTTAAAATAGCTTTAGGAACAACAACAAAATGTCAGGCATGGAGGAGGGTTGTGGGAAGAAACACTTGGTGAGTTACTCATGACAGGCTTCTGTTCCTCATCTAACTTACCTCCTTGAATTCCTGCAACAGCACTGAGAGGAAATCCTATCTCCATTCTTCAAACGAGGGAATAAAGTGAACGAGAGAGACAGTGTTTGCACTCAGGCCCCAAATGCCACACACCCGTCTTTTGGTTATATCACACTAAAGAACAAAGAGCCATTTAGCAGGAAGGCTCTTTTCTAAATGCACATTTGGAAGCTTTATTTTTTTAAAAATTGTTAAATCGTTGTAGAGCTATGTATTTACCTATTATGTATAGAAATAAAATCTGGCAACTAACTAACATGCCTTAGCCCTAATGACATAAAATCAAACTTTCCTGGCTTTAATACATGTCAAATGGAATAACCTCTAAGGGGGAAAAGAGTAGTCTAAGTTCTATGGGGGCAAGTTTGAGAAGGTGTAGTGCGACAGAGAGAGAGAGAGTTAAAGTTCTCAACTCTTCTTTTATAAAACTCAAGAAGTTGACTTATGGAGAGTTAATTTTCTGTCTTCAAAGTTCTGGGACTCAAAAATAAGTTCTTCAACTTTGAAAATAATCCTGAACAATAGTTTATCATCCACACCACAAAGGCACCAATGCCTGTGGCTGTGACGAGAGGTCGGGATACAGTGCTGGGAGCATTTAGAGGCCCCACTTATAACAGGCACAAAGGAAGTGTGTGCATTTTGACCATTGTGGGGGGGATCCATAACTTTTAGTCCTATGACCTTGCCAGTTTGTCTTTCACTCTTCCCTTTCCTTTTCTCATCTCTCTGGCCTGTTCTTCCCATCACCCCTAGTTACATACAGCATGAATCCTAAAAACAAAAACCAATAAAAACAACAACAAAGCAAAATAAAATGATGCACGAGTGCTTACTCTAGGCTAAGAGCATTGTACAAATGAACTCATTTATTTAGCAATAACTGTATGAAGTATGATCGCTGTTTTGTAAATGGGAAAACAGGCAGGGATAGACTATGTAACCTGCCCAGAGCCACACACCTATCATGATAGAACATGGCTTGGATACTGGACATGCAGAGCAGCTCCCCGCCCCCTGCCCCCCAATTCCAGGAGCGCGCTGTCAGTGATGTTCTATGGAGCTGCCCTCCAGAGGCGCCTGGCACTGTCCACCACAGCGGCCTTTCGGACCAAACATGAACTTACCTGCATACTACGCTGTTCCTCTAGAACCTAAGAAAAATTTCTAAGAAGGCCAAGCTCCTCTTCAAGCGTGCCCCACTGACTCTTTTTAACACTCTTCTCCACTTCACTCGCTTGCCAGGGAGCAAACTAGGAGTTAAGTCCTGAGCAGTCAGCCGCTGAGGGCAGGAATTCACAAGCACCACCTTTTCTGTATGTCTGAAGTCTTCCATCGAAGTCTCAACCACTACTGTTTTTTCATGATTTATGGTTTTGAGGGCATACTTTTTCAGAATGAGCTCAGAGAGAGGAATGTCCCTTGCTGTTGCCCTCATTCCCTCACCCCCTCAGCTGACTTTTTCACCTTGGTTTGCTATTCTTGGGCAAGGAAAAAGGCTTCCATTCACAAGTCATTTAATTTCCTGTTGTGCTTTGGGATGAACACAGCCGCACAAAGCCCTTAATGACAGTTAATTCGTTTCCCTTCCTCAGTAAGATATTTCTAGAGCCCCACCGTCCCCAGCCCTCAGGTCAAGATCATGTGGGTACAAATGAGGCCATATCAGCCCAGATTTCTGTGGCTCACGGTCCCCACTGCTATTGCTTCCGGGCCTCAGCACGACGTGAAATTTCTGGGAGCTTCGACGGGGCCTCTCATATGTGTTCAAGACCAAGTCTGTGCCCTCTGAGTGCAGCTACTCCTTCTTTAATCAGTGCCAGACATTGGCCAGGGTGGCCGGACGGCCGCCCTGACCACGGAGCACCCACCACCTCTTGGTGGACACAGCAGCCTCCACTGGTACCTGCGGCTGCTCTTCTGGTAGGATGCTCTGTGGGGCTGGCTCATATGTGACCTCAAGCTACAAGCTTTCAGGGACCAAACTAGCACTGAGTTCTGCACAAACTGGGATGTCAGAGGAGTCTTACTTATTGCAAAGATAAAGGGGGTGACGGTCTCCCTCTTTATATGGGTCAGGTCTAGAGCTGGGAGCAGGGCTGGGGACCAGGTTCCATGTGGTCTCTCTCATTAGAGGCCCCAGATAGATTTGGGCTCTTTCACATTAAACTGGGGTTTCTGAAGAAGAAATCTGTTTCTCGAAGAACTTACTTCAATCTGTAGGAATTTCAATTATTGTTCATCTCTTGACCAATGCCAAGAAGAAAATGGGTAAACCAGACATAAGACTATGAAATGCCAGTTGAAAATCATCACCAATAAGATCTTGAAAGATACACGTGGAAAAGAGAACCAATAATGTAATAGTCAATGGAACACAAGTCCCATGCAAAAGGCATTCAAGAAAGACCAACATTAACTGCTGTCCCAGAATCACTTTGATGTGGTGACCACAAAGGAGCCCAGATGAAAGGTCCTGACTGGACATGATGAAGTTAACTTTCAAGCAAAGGAGAGTCACTAATAATGTAATAATGAGCTCCTCTTCATATTATGAGCTGGAGTCCCAGGAAGACACTTGAATCAAGTGAAGTATTTATTGGTCTAGTTTGGAGAATATGTTAATTGTCTTCTGGTAATAATTTTAGAAAACATGGGTTTTCTTCTCCAGGCAATTATTTTAATGAATCAATTGGGGTTTCAAGAAATGATCAAATGAGTTCAATTTGGTTTCAGGTTTAGCAAAATGAGATCATCTGTTCTGTTTTTGGTTCAGCTGAGGTCAAGCCCCATGTCTAAAATAGACTAATAGGAATCAGAGTAATTTTATTCTTCTGACCTCTACGCCCCTCATCCTTCCATCCACTTCTCTTCCCCAAACATCTGTTCTTTTGATCTCATTGAACTTTTCTGTATTGTAAAATTACTTCTTCTCTCCTCTCCCAGACTGAATTTAATCTCAACTCTCTGGGTCCAAATCAGGAGTACTGGAATGGTGTTCCTTCCTACACACAACTGGGAAATTCATTAACCAAGAAGGTACCTTTCATTAAACCAAGCTACCGTATATCAACATCATGCTGATAACACAAGCTCGGAAACACGGTCAGCATTTCGAAGGTAATGCTATCTCTCAAAATACAAATGCCCAGAGCAACACTCAACCGAGTAAGAGCAAAAATTTAACTTGTTTTAAAAAAAATGGCACATCAGTTAAGTTTTTCCAATAGGTTAAATGGACAGCTTGTGAGATCAGTGAGAGAAATGATAATATAGAGAAGAAAGGATTAATTTCTTAAAGATTTTAGAATTGCAGAAAAAATTGGTGCTAATAAGGCTGAATCTTGGAAAATGTGCTTTTTTCCAAGATGTGAGAAGAATCATCTCCCAGGTCCTTCTTACCTGTTAGGGTGGCTTTGTTGATGGATGGTTGGTTGCACATGGGTGATCTTCTGACAAAGAGAGAAAAATACAGAGCTGTAAATATGTGATACTTTGTTGGTCTGAGGACTCTCTGAGTCATTTCAGATATGCCAGTTAAATTTAAGGATTATTTTTAAGTTAGGACATGCAAATGAAGATTTCTTTCAGACTAGCCAGTCAAGTTCCTACGTACCCTTTGTACTATAGTTCAGATCACGTGTCCAAAAAAAAGCTAAATCACACGGTGATAGACTTTGGGGTAAATAAAGACGATGTAAATGTCACAGAGATAAGAGAGAAGAGGAAGTCCTTATTGATTGACCGTATTCAAGTAAGCCAGGGCTTACAGAGCAAACATAGACTTTCTGAACTTGAAAAAGCAGTCAGTCTACAATTGGTTTCTCTAATACAGTGTTAAGAAACTTTTATTTTTGGCATAAATTCTCATGATTGCCTATACATTATCAGAAGTGAATGACTCCTTGTAAACTATATTGCACTTTGAGAAGCTACTATACTTCAACTTTTTCCTTTCTATTTTCTTATATTAAGAAACATCTCTGATCCATTTGTTAGAGAGGTATATTAACGATGGGTCCAAATAGATGCTACAGAGACTTTAGAAACACTATAAACTAAAGGTACTTAAATCACTTCTATTTTGTATTCTCTAATTTTTCAGATGTTGGTGAAGTTTCACACCATGATTATAAACCCCTTGGGGTAAAAAAAAAACAACAAAAAAACACCCCATGCTATTTGATTAACTTGTATTCCCTGCAGAGCCCAGCACAATGTATCCACTGCTTAATCAATTATGTTGAAGAAAATATCATTTACGGAATCTCCATTAAATTTTTTTGAAATGTAACCTTATAAAGTTTTTACTTACAATTGAAAGCTCTTAAAATTAGTGATCTTTAAGAAAATTTTAGAAAATAGATACATTCAAGGGTGTCTGAAAAACGTTTGTTTTCATTTCTGGGGGTTGTTTGTTTTGGTACTTCTAGTAGTGGTTAACACTTAATAAGGACTTATTGTGTGTCCCACGCTGTGCTAAATGAGCACCTTAGATGAATTATCTCATTTAATCCCTCATAACAAACCTTAAGGCAGGCAGACTCATGGTTCCCATTTTACCAATGAGGAAAACACAAGCTTTGGAAATTTAAATCACTTTTTCAAAGTAAGAAAGCTGAGATTTGAACTAAAGCAATGTGATTCTAGGGCCTGCACTCTGCTATGTTGCCTTATTTTTAGGCTGCTTTCGTGGAACCTGTGCAGATGGCAGGTTCCTGCAGAGCCCTGGTCCAATCTGCCTTCCTGAGATGATGAATCTCTTAGCAGGGCTGGAAGATAGATACATGGGGAAAGCAGTCTGGTACTTTTTTTTTTTTTTTTTTTTGCGGTACGCGGGCCTCTCACTGTTACGGCCTCTCGCGTTGCGGAGCACAGGCTCCGGACGCGCAGGCTCAGCGGCCATTGGCTCACGGGCCCAGCCGCTCCGCGGCATGTGGGATCTTCCCGGAC